>NW_026283383.1:62500-97081 GCF_023373465.1 Oncorhynchus keta | reverse complement strand
TAGCAACCTGTATTAGAGTTACTGGTAGCTAGTAGCAACCTGTATTAGAGTTACTGGTAGCTAGTAGCAACCTGTATTAGAGTTACTGGTAGCTAGTAGCAACCTGTATTAGAGTTACTGGTAGCTAGTAGCAACCTGTTTTAGGAGTTACTGGTAACTAGTAGCAACCTGTATTAGAGTTACTGGTAGCTAGTAGCAACCTGTATTAGAGTTACTGGTAACTAGTAGCAACCTGTATTAGAGTTACTGGTAACTAGTAGCAACCTGTATTAGAGCTACTGGTAACTAGTAGCAACCTGTTTTAGAGTTATTGGTAACTAGTAGCAACCTGTATTAGAGCTACTGGTAACTAGTAGCAACCTGTTTTAGAGTTACTGGTAACTAGTAGCAACCTGTATTAGAGCTACTGGTAACTAGTACCAACCTGTTTTAGAGTTATTGGTAACTAGTAGCAACCTGCATTAGAGTTACTGGTAGCTAGTACCAACTCCCCTACAGTCTTGAAGGAGTTCCCATATATGCTGAACACTTGTTGGCTGCTTTTCCTTCACTCTGCTGTCAAACTCATCCTAAACCATCTCATTTGGGTTGAGTTCAGGTGATTTTGGAGGCCAGGTCATCTGATACAGCACTCCTTCAATACGGTTGGAAAAGCATTCCAGGTGAAGCTGGTTGAGAGAATGCCAAGAGTGTTGGAAAAGCATTCCAGGTGAAGCTGGTTGAGAGAATGCCAAGAGTGTTGGAAAAGCATTCCAGGTGATGCTGGTTGAGAGGATGCCAAGACTGTTGGAAAAGCATTCCAGGTGAAGCTGGTTGAGAGAATGCCAAGAATGTTGGAAAAGCATTCCAGGTGATGCTGGTTGAGAGGATGCCAAGACTGTTGGAAAAGCATTCCAGGTGAAGCTGGTTGAGAGAATGCCAAGAGTGTGAAAAGCTGTCATTAAGGCAAAGGGTGCCTACTTTGAAGAATCTCAAGTATAAAATATATTTTGATTTGCTTAAAACTTGGTTTTGGTTACTACATGATTCCATATGTGTTATTTCATAGTTTTGATGTCTTCACTATTATTCTACAATGTAGAAAACAGTAAAATAAAGAAAAACCCTGGAATGAGTAGGTGTGGAAAAACTTTGACTGTTACTGTATATATATATATTTTAAACCTTTATTTAACTAGGCAAGTCAGTTAAGAACAAATTCTTATTTTCAATGACGGCCTAGGAACAGTGGGTTAACTGCCTGTTCAGGGGCAGAACGACAGATTTGTACCTTGTCAGCTCGGGGATTCGAACTTGCAACCTTTCGGTCCACACACACAGACATACACATCTTGTATTTTACTCCGGTAAACATACTATATGTTGTGTTTTCATACCATTACCAAGCTCTTTAATCACTACCCTCAGCCCATCACACCTCTGTAGACCACCCTCGTGTGGGTTCCCAGGTGCCTATCCGCTGTGCTGTTTTACAGACATGGAAGTGTACACCCTTACCCCTTTTCCACTCAGCAAAGTCACATTCTGAGGAATATGTTTCATTTGTTCTGCTGTGACTCGTTTTATGACTGAACTGTGCTCTGGCGGTGTGAAGTCATTGGTATGGACTTCAGTTGGCTGTCTTCCTCATTCCACAACACTTGATACATAACCTCAGTGTCTTCCTCATTCCACAACACTTGATACATAACCTCAGTGTCTTCCTCATTCCACAACACATAATACATTCATCCATGTAGGCCAGACTGTAATAAACAGTGAGACCATATAGACCAGACTGTAGTAAACACTGACCCATACATCCATATAGACCAGACTGTGGTAACCACTAACCCATACATCCATACAGACCAGACTGTAATAAACACTGACCCATACATCCATATAGACCAGACTGTAGTAAACACTGACCCATACATCCATACAGACCAGACTGTAGTAAACACTGACCCATACATCCATATACACCAGACTGTAGTAAACACTGACCCATACATCCATATAGACCAGACTGTAGTAAACACTAACCCATACATCCATACAGACCAGACTGTAGTAAACACTGACCCATACATCCATACAGACCAGACTGTAGTAAACACTGACCCATACATCCATACAGACCAGACTGTAGTAAACACTGACCCATACATCCATACAGACCAGACTGTAGTAAACACTGACCCATACATCCATACAGACCAGACTGTAGTAAACACTGACCCATACATCCATATACACCAGACTGTAGTAAACACTGACCCATACATCCATATAGACCAGACTGTAGTAAACACTAACCCATACATCCATACAGACCAGACTGTAGTAAACACTGACCCATACATCCATATAGACCAGACTGTAATAAACACTGACCCATACATCCATATAGACCAGACTGTAATAAACACTGACCCATACATCCATATAGACCAGACTGTAGTAAACACTAACCCATACATCCATACAGACCAGACTGTAGTAAACACTGACCCATACATCCATATAGACCAGACTGTAGTAAACACTGACCCATACATCCATACAGACCAGACTGTAGTAAACACTGACCCATACATCCATATAGACCAGACTGTAGTAAACACTAACCCATACATCCATACAGACCAGACTGTAGTAAACACTGACCCATACATCCATACAGACCAGACTGTAATAAACACTGACCCATACATCCATATAGACCAGACTGTAGTAAACACTGACCCATACATCCATACAGACCAGACTGTAGTAAACACTGACCCATACATCCATATAGACCAGACTGTAATAAACACTGACCCATACATCCATACAGACCAGACTGTAGTAAACACTGACCCATACATCCATACAGACCAGACTGTAGTAAACACTGACCCATACATCCATATAGACCAGACTGTAATAAGCACTGACCCATACATCCATATAGACCAGACTGTAGTAAACAGTGAGACCATGGAGACCAGACTGTAATAAACACTGACCCATACATCCATACAGACCAGACTGTAATAAACACTGACCCATACATCCATATAGACCAGACTGTAGTAAACACTGACCCATACATCCATACAGACCAGACTGTAGTAAACACTGACCCATACATCCATATACACCAGACTGTAGTAAACACTGACCCATACATCCATACAGACCAGACTGTAATAAACACTGACCCATACATCCATACAGACCAGACTGTAATAAACACTGACCCATACATCCATACAGACCAGACTGTAATAAACACTGACCCATACATCCATATAGACCAGACTGTAGTAAACACTGACCCATACATCCATACAGACCAGACTGTAGTAAACACTGACCCATACATCCATATACACCAGACTGTGGTAAACATTGACCCATACATCCATATAGACCAGACTGTAATAAACACTGACCCATACATCCATACAGACCAGACTGTAATAAACACTGATCTATACATCCATATAGACCAGACTGTAATAAACACTGACCCATACATCCATACAGACCAGACTGTAATAAACACTGACCCATACATCCATATAGACCAGACTGTAATAAACACTGACCGATACATCCATATAGACCAGACTGTAGTAAACACTGACCCATACATCCATATAGACCAGACTGTAATAAACACTGACCCATACATCCATATAGACCAGACTGTAATAAACACTGACCCATACATCCATATAGACCAGACTGTAATAAACACTGACCCATACATCCATATAGACCAGACTGTAGTAAACACTGACCCATACATCCATATAGACCAGACTGTAATAAACACTGACCCATACATCCATATAGACCAGACTGTAATAAACACTGACCCATACATCCATATAGACCAGACTGTAGTAAACACTGACCCATACATCCATATAGACCAGACTGTAATAAACACTGACCCATACATCCATATAGACCAGACTGTGGTAAACACTGACCCATACATCCATACAGACCATACTGTAGTAAACACTGACCCATACATCCATACAGACCAGACTGTAATAAACACTGACCCATACATCCATATAGACCAGACTGTGGTAACCACTAACCCATACATCCATACAGACCAGACTGTAATAAACACTGACCCATACATCCATATAGACCATACATCCATATAGACCAGACTGTGGTAAACACTGACCCATACATCCATATAGACCAGACTGTAATAAACACTGACCGATACATCCATATAGACCAGACTGTAGTAAACACTGACCCATACATCCATATAGACCAGACTGTAATAAACACTGACCCATACATCCATATAGACCAGACTGTAGTAAACACTGACCCATACATCCATATAGACCAGACTGTAATAAACACTGACCCATACATCCATATAGACCAGACTGTAGTAAACACTGACCCATACATCCATATAGACCAGACTGTAATAAACACTGACCCATACATCCATATAGACCAGACTGTAGTAAACACTGACCCATACATCCATATAGACCAGACTGTAATAAACACTGACCCATACATCCATATAGACCAGACTGTGGTAAACACTGACCAATAAACAGTGACACCCATACATCCATATGGACCACACTGTAATAAACACTGACCCATACATCCATATAGACCAGACTGTGGTAACCACTAACCCATGACTGTAATAACCACTAACCCCATACATCCATATACACCAGACTGTGGTAAACACTTACCCATACATCCATATAGACCAGACTGTAATAATACATCCATATTTAATTCAGACTGTAATAAACACTGACCCATACATCCATATAGACCAGACTGTAGTAACACTGACCCATACATCCATATAGACCAGACTGTAGTAAACACTGACCCATACATCCATATAGACCAGACTGTAGTAAACACTCCTCGACCCATACATCCAGGTAGATTCATACCTGTGGCAAACACTGACCCATACATCCATATAGACCAGACTGTGGTAAACACTGACCCATACATCCATACAGACCATACTGTAGTAAACACTGACCCATACATCCATATAGACCAGACTGTAATAAACACTGACCCATACATCCATATAGACCAGACTGTGGTAACCACTAACCCATACATCCATACAGACCAGACTGTAATAAACACTGACCCATACATCCATATAGACCAGACTGTGGTAAACACTGACCCATACATCCATATAGACCCATACATCTATATAGACCAGACTGTAGTAAACACTGACCCATACATCCATACAGACCAGACTGTAGTAAACACTGACCCATACATCCATATAGACCCATACATCCATATAGACCAGACTGTAGTAAACACTGACCCATACATCCATATAGACCCATACATCCATATAGACCAGACTGTAGTAAACACTGACCCATACATCCATATAGACCCATACATCCATATAGACCAGACTGTAGTAAACACTGACCCATACATCCATACAGACCAGACTGTAGTAAACACTGACCCATACATCCATATATAGACCAGACTGTAATAAACACTGACCCATCCATGGGTTGTTAATCTGTGACTGTAGTAAACACTGACCCATACATCATATAGACCAGACTGTAACAATAAACACTGACCCATACATCCATACAGACCAGACTGTAATAAACACTGACCCATACATCCATACAGACCAGACTGTAGTAAACACTGACCCATACATCCATATAGACCACACTGTAATAAACACTGACCCATACATCCATGACCAGACTGTAGTAAACATCCATATCCATACAGACCAGACTGTAGTAAACACTGACCCATACATCCAGTAGACAAGTCTGGGAGACCAGACTACATCCATACAACCAGACTGTAGTAAACACTGACCCATACATCCATACAGACAAGTCTGTAGTAAACACTGACCCATACATCCATACAGACCAGACTGTAGTAAACACTGACCCATACATCCATACAGACAAGTCTGTAGTAAACACTGACCCATACATCCATATACACCAGACTGTAGTAAACACTGACCCATACATCCATATACACCAGACTGTAATAAACACTGACCCATACATCCATACAGACCAGACTGTAGTAAACACTGACCCATACATCCATATAGACCAGACTGTAGTAAACACTGACCCATACATCCATATAGACCAGACTGTAATAAACACTGACCCATACATCCATGTAGACCAGACTATAGTAACCACTGACCCATACATCTATATAGACCAGACTGTAGTAAACACTGACCCATACATCCATACAGACCAGACTGTAATAAACACTGACCCATACATCCATATAGACCAGACTGTGGTAACCACTAACCCATACATCCATACAGACCAGACTGTAGTAAACCCTGACCCATACATCCATACAGACCAGACTGTAATAACCACTGACCCATACATCCATATAGACCAGACTGTAATAAACACTGACCCATACATCCATATAGACCAGACTGTGGTAAACACTGACCCATACATCCATACAGACCAGACTGTATTGAACACCACTGACCCATACACATCCATATAGACCAGACTGTAATAAACACTGACCCATACATCCATATAGACCAGACTGTGGTAAACACTGACCCATACATCCATATAGACCAGACTGTAATAAACACTGACCCATACATCCATATAGACCAGACTGTGGTAAACACTGACCCATACATCCATACAGACCATACTGTAGTAAACACTGACCCATACATCCATACAGACCAGACTGTAGTAAACACTGACCCATACATCCATACAGACCATACTGTAGTAAACACTGACCCATACATCCATACAGACCAGACTGTGGTAAACACTGACCCATACATCCATATAGACCAGACTGTAGTAAACACTGACCCATACATCCATATAGACCCATACATCCATATAGACCAGACTGTAAAACACTAACCCATACATCCATATAGACCAGACTGTAGTAAACACTGACCCATACATCCATACAGACCAGACTGTAATAAACAGTGACCCATACATCCATGGAGACCAGACTGTGGCAACCACTAACCCATACATCCATACAGACCAGACTGTAATAAACACTGACCCATACATCCATATAATCCAGACTGTGGTAAACATTGACCCATACATCCATACAGACCAGACTGTAATAAACACTGACCCATACATCCACAGACACAGACTGTAGTAAACACTGATCTATACATCCATATAGACCCATACATCCATACAACTGACTGTAATAAACACTGACCCATACATCCATATAGACCAGACTGTAATAAACACTGACCCATACATCCATCAGCATAATCCAGACTGTAATAAACACTGAGTATACATCCATAGCAGATAATCCATAGCAGTAGTAAACACTACCCATAATCCATAGCAGTATAATCCATAAAGTAGTAAACATACCCATACATCCATATACACCATAGCAGTATAATCCATACCCATAATCCATACAGACCAGAGCAGTAAATAAACACTATACCCATAATCCATAGCAGTATAGACCAGACTGTAATCCATAACACTGACCATAGCATAATCCATAGCAGTATAATCCAGAGCAGTATAAACCTAGCAGTATAATCCATAGCAGATAATCCATACTGTAATAATCCATAGCAGTATAAACACTAGACCCATAATTCATACCAGCATAACCAGAGCAGTAATAAACACTGAGCGATAATCCATAGCAGTATAATCCAGACTGTAGTAAACCATACCCATAATCCATAGCAGTATAATCTATACCAGTAAACACTGACCCATACATCCATATAGACCAGACTGTAGTAAACACATATACCCATAACATCCAGTATAGACCAGACTGTATAAACACATGACCCATACATCCATAGCAGACCAGACTGTAGTAAATCCATAGCAGTATAATCCATATATAATCCATACTGTAATAAGCACACCATACCAGCATAATCCATAGCAGTATAACCAGACTGTAGTAAACCATAGCCATAATCCATAGCAGTATAATCTGTACCAGTATAATCCATAACCCAGTATAATCCATAGCAGTATAATCCATACAGTATAATCCAACACTAACCCAGTATAATCCATAGCAGCATAATCCATACTGTGGTAAACATAGCAGCATAATCCATAGCAGACCATAGCAGTATAAACTATACCAGCATAATCCATAGCAGTATAATCCATAGCACTACCCATCCATCCATATAGACCAGACAGTATAACTACTAGCAGTATAATCTATACCAGTATAATCCATAGCAGTAATAAACCATAGCAGCCATCATCAGTATAATCATAGCAGTAGACCATACAATCCATATAGACCAGAGCAGTATAAACACATAGCCATAATCATCCAGTATAGACCATAGCAGTATAAACCTACCGATACATCCATATAGACCATAGCAGTATAAACCATAGCCATAATCCATCCATATAATCTATACTGTAATAAACATACCAGTATATCCATAGCAGATAATCCATAAATGTAGTAAACACTGACCCATACATCCACATAGACCAGACTGTAATCCACTGACCCATAACCATAGCAGTATAGACCAGACTGTAGTAAACACTGAGCAGCATAATCCATAGCAGATAATCCAGACAGTATAAACACTGACCAGTATAATCCATAGCAGACCAGACTGTCAGTATAACACTGACCCATAATCCATAGCAGTATAATCCATAGCAGGTAATCCATAGCAGTATAATCTGTAATAAATCCATAGCAGCATAATCCATATAGACCAGAGCTGTGGTAAACACTGACCCATACATCCATAGCAGACCATCTATACCTGGAAGTATAATCCATAGCAGTAAACCTGACCAGTATACATCCATACAGATCCATACCAGTATAAACACTGACCAGCATAATCCATAGCAGATAATCCATACAGTATAACCACCAGTAACCCATACAGTCCATAGCAGACCAGACAGTATAAACACATAACCCATACATCCATAGCAGTATAATCCATACAGTATAACCATAGCAGTATAATCTATACCAGTATAATCTATACCAGTATAATCCATAGCAGACCAGAGCAGTATAATCCATACCAGTATAATCCATACAGACCATCCATAGCAGTAAATACTACCAGTATACATCCATAGCAGACTATAATCCATAGCACCGATCCATACAGTCCATAATCTTATACCAGTATAATCCATAGCAGTAACCATAGCAGTATAATCCAACAGTATAATCCATAGCATACATCCATAGCAGTACCATACTGTAATAAACACTACCAGTATAATCCATCCATATAGACCATACCAGTAGTAAACACTGACCCATACATCCATAGACCATAGCAGTATAAAACACATAGCAGTATAATCCATAGCAGTATAATCCATAGCAGTATAATCCACTAAAGCAGTAGTAATCTATACAGTATAATCCATAGCAGTACAATCCATAGCAGTATAATCCATAGCAGTATAATCACATACCAGTATACATCCATAGCAGTATAATCCAGACTGTGGTAATCCATAGCAGTATACATCCATACAGACCAGAGCTGTAATAAACATACCAGCATAATCCATAGGCAGATAATCCATAGCAGTAAACACTAGCAGTATACATCCAGTATAATCCATAGCAGTCTAACTAGACCAGATAATCCATGCAGTATAACACTAGCACCCTATTAGTATACCAATGAGAACAGACTGTAATTAAACACGTGACCCATAATCCACGGTTCCACGTGCCCATACATCCATATAGACCAGACTGTGTGTGTGTGTGACCATACATCCATATAGACCCATACATCCATGTGTGACCAGACTGTAATAAACACTGACCCATACATCTGTAGACCCATACATCCATAGACCAGACCGTGTGTGTGGTTGACCCTGTACATCCATACAGACCAGACTGTGTTAAAGCACTGACCCATACATCCCAGAGGGTTATTCAGGTGAACTAAGCCAGCTGACCCACCCTGTTCCACATTGAATGGAGCTTCACCAGAGATTTCTCTCTGTCTGGGGTGTGTCACAAATTCCACCCTATTCCCTATATAGTACACTACTATAGACCAGAGCCCTATTCCCTATATAGTGGTACTACTATAGACCAGAGCCCTATTCCCTATATAGTGGTACTCCCATAGACCAGAGCCTCATTCCTATATAGTGGTACTACTATAGACTGTGAGCCCTATTCCTATATAGTGGTACTACTATAGACCAGAGCCCTATTCCCTATATAGTGGTACTACTATAGACCAGAGCCCTATTCCCTATATAGTGGTACTACTATAGACCAGAGCCCTATTCCTATATAGTATACTACTATAGACCAGAGCCCTATTCCCTATATAGTGGTACTACTATAGACCAGAGCCCTATTCCTATATAGTGGTACTACTATAGACCAGAGCTCTATTCCCTATATAGTGGTACTACTATAGACCAGGGCCCTATTCCCTATATAGTGGTACTACTATAGACCAGGGCCCTATTCCCTATATAGTACTACTATAGACCAGAGCCCTATTCCCTATATAGTGGTACTACTATAGACCAGAGCCCTGTTCCCTATATAGTGGTACTACTATAGACCAGGGCCCTATTCCTATATAGTGGTACTACTTAAGTAGACCAGATCCCTATTCCCTATATAGTGGTACTACTATAGACCAGAGCCCTATTCCCTATATATAGTGGTACTACTATAGACCAGAGCCCTATTCCCTATATAGTGGTACTACTTTTAGACCAGAGCCCTATTCCCTATATAGTGGTACTACTATAGACCAGAGCCCTATTCCCTATATAGTGGTACTACTGTAGACCAGAGCCCTATTGCACTAACCAGATGGTAAAGTAGACTAACCAGATGGTAAATTAGACTAACCAGATGGTAAATTAGACTAACCAGATGGTAATTAGACTAACCAGATGGTAAATCAGACTAACCAGATGGTATATTAGACTCAACCAGATGTTAAATTAGACTAACCAGATGGTAAATTAGACTAACCAGTATAATCCATAGCAACCAGATGATATTAGTACCACAAACAATGAGCAACAGACATTAAACACGTGACCGAATATTAACACGGTTCCACGTGCCATTATAAGATAAGTGTGTCCACGTGACACACAAATGTAACTGTGTGTCTGTGTGTGTGTGTGTGTGTGTGTGTGTCAATGTTCATGTGTGTGTGTGTGTAATTGTGTGTGTGTCAATGTGTGTGTGTGTGTGTGTGTGTGTGTGTGTGTGTGTGTTGATTATTCCATCTCAGTCAGCTACACCTTATTGACTGTGTTAAAGCGTGACCCTCTCTCTCCTCCCAGAGGGTTATTCAGGTGAACTAAGCCAGCTCCCAAATGGTCTCCACATTGAATGGAGTTTCACCAGAGATTTCAGTGTCTGGGGTGTGTCACAAATGCCACCCTATTCCCTATATAGTACACTACCGTGTAGACCAGAGCCCTATTCCCTATATAGTGGTACTACTATAGACCAGAGCCCTATTCCATATAGTGGCAATTGATTAATAGACCAGAGCCCTATTCCTATATAGTGGTACTCCTATAGACCAGAGCCCTATTCCCTATATAGTGGTACTAATGGCAGACCAGAGCCCTATTCCCTATATAGTGGTACTACTATAGACCAGAGCCCTATTCCCTATATAGGTAGTACGTACTATAGACCAGAGCCTGATATAGTGGTAGTACTATAGACCAGAGCCCTATTCCCTATATAGTGGTACTTGTAGACCAAGCCATTCCTTATAGTGGTACTACTATAGACCAGAGCCCTATTCCCTATATAGTGGTACTACTATAGACCAGAGCCCTATTCCAGATAGTGGTATACTTAGACCAGAGCCAGATATAGTGGTATCCAGTTAGACCAGAGATGGTTCCCTATATAGTGGTAAATTAGACTAACCAGATGGTATATTAGACTAACCAGATGGTAAATTAGACTAACCAGATGGTAAATTAGACTAACCAGATGGTAAATTAGACTAACCAGATGGTAATTAGACTAACCAGATGGTAAATCAGACTAACCAGATGGTAAATTAGACTAACCAAATGGTAAATCAGACTAACCAGATGGTATATTAGACTAACCAGATGGTAAATTAGACTAACCAGATGGTATATTAGACTAACCAGATGGTATATCAGACTAACCAGATGGTATATTAGTCTAACCAGATGGTAAATTAGACTAACCAGATGGTAAATCAGACTAACCAGATGGTATATTAGACTAACCAGATGGTAAATTAGACTAACCAGATGGTATATTAGACTAACCAGATGGTATATTAGACTAACCAGATGGTAAATCAGACTAACCAGATGGTAAATTAGACTAACCAGATGGTAAATCAGACTAACCAGATGGTATATTAGACTAACCAGATGGAGATGGTAAATCAGACTAACCAGATGGTAAATTAGACTAACCAGATGGTAAATTAGACTAACCAGATGGTAAATTAGACTAACCAGATGGTAAATTAGACTAACCAGATGGTAAATTAGACTAACCAGATGGTATATTAGACTAACCAGATGGTAAATTAGACTAACCAGATGGTATATTAGACTAACCAGATGGTAAATTAGACTAACCAGATGGTAAATTAGACTAACCAGATGGTATATTAGACTAACCAGATGGTATATTAGACTTACCAGATGGTAAGATTAGACTAACCAGATGGTAAATTAGACTAACCAGATGGTATATTAGACTAACCAGATGGTATATTAGACTAACCAGATGGACTAACCAGATGGTATTTAGACTAACCAGATGGTAAATTAGACTAACCAGATGGTAAATTAGACTAACCAGATGGTAAATTAGACTAACCAGATGGTAAATTAGACTAACCAGATGGTAAATTAGACAAACCCAGATGGTAAATTAGACTAAATTAGACTAACCAGATGGTAAATTAGACTAACCAGATGGTAAATTAGACTAACCAGATGGTAAATTAGACTAACCAGATGGTATATTAGACTAACCAGATGGTATATTAGACTAACCAGATGGTAAATTAGACTAACCAGATGGTATATTAGACTAACCAGATGGTATATTAGACTAACCAGATGGTATATTAGACTAACCAGATGGTATATTAGACTAACCAGATGGTATATTAGACTAACCAGATGGTATATTAGACTAACCAGATGGTAAATTAGACTAACCAGATGGTATATTAGACTAACCAGATGGTAAATTAGACTAACCAGATGGTATATTAGACTAACCAGATGGTATATTAGACTAACCAGATGGTAAATTAGACTAACCAGATGGTATATTAGACTAACCAGATGGTATATTAGACTAACCAGATGGTAAATTAGACTAACCAGATGGTAAATTAGACTAACCAGATGGTAAATCAGACTAACCAGATGGTATATTAGACTAACCAGATGGTATATTAGACTAACCAGATGGTAAATTAGACTAACCAGATGGTATATTAGACTAACCAGATGGTATATTAGACTAACCAGATGGTATATTAGACTAACCAGATGGTATATTAGACTAACCAGATGGTAAATTAGACTAACCAGATGGTATATTAGACTAACCAGATGGTATATTAGACTAACCAGATGGTATATTAGACTAACCAGATGGTATATTAGACTAACCAGATGGTAAATTAGACTAACCAGATGGTATATTAGACTAACCAGATGGTATATTAGACTAACCAGATGGTATATTAGACTTACCAGATGGTATATTAGACTAACCAGATGGTATATTAGACTAACCAGATGGTATATTAGACTAACCAGATGGTATATTAGACTAACCAGATGGTATATTAGACTAACCAGATGGTATATTAGACTAACCAGATGGTATATTAGACTAACCAGATGGTATATTAGACTAACCAGATGGTATATTAGACTAACCAGATGGTATATTAGACTAACCAGATGGTATATTAGACTAACCAGATGGTATATTAGACTAACCAGATGGTATATTAGACTAACCAGATGGTAAATTAGACTAACCAGATGGTATATTAGACTAACCAGATGGTATATTAGACTAACCAGATGGTATATTAGACTAACCAGATGGTATATTAGACTAACCAGATGGAGATGGGTAAACACTTGAATTGCTGTATACCAAAAAAGCCACGCTCCAAACAAACAGTGCCATCCTTCTAAACTCTGTTTATATAATGGCACAGATTGAGCAGCAGCTAAACTCCCTCTAATTACCAAGATTATCGTCCAGGGTGGGATATAATCTGTGTTGTTTAAGGTGGTCTCAGTCTGACCATATGCTGTCTGCTCTTATTCTACTGATGGGACTGAACAGTTGAGGTAGTCAGAGCTAATTATTGACCTGTCTTTGTTCTGATTGGACTGAACAGTTGAGGTAGTCACAGAGCTAATTATTGACCTGTCTTTGTTCTGATGGGACTGAACAGTTGAGGTAGTCACAGAGCTAATTATTGACCTGTCTTTGTTCTGATTGGACTGAACAGTTGAGGTAGTCACAGAGCTAATTATTGACCTGTCTTTGTTCTGATGGGACTGAACAGTTGAGGTAGTCACAGAGCTAATTATTGACCTGTCTTTGTTCTGATGGGACTGAACAGTTGAGGTAGTCACAGAGCTAATTATTGACCTGTCTTTGTTCTGATGGGACTGAACAGTTGAGGTAGTCACAGAGCTAATTATTGACCTGTCTTTGTTCTGATTGGACTGAACAGTTGAGGTAGTCACAGAGCTAATTATTGACCTGTCTTTGTTCTGATGGGACTGAACAGTTGAGGAAGTCACAGAGCTAATTATTGACCTGTCTTTTGTTCTGATCGGCCTACTGCCTGTTGAGGTAGTCACAGAGCTAATTATTGACCTGTCTTTGTTCTGATGGGACTGAACAGTTGAGGTAGTCACAGAGCTAATTATTGACCTGTCTTTGTTCTGATGGGACTGAACAGTTGAGGTAGTCACAGAGCTAATTATCGACCTGTCTTTGTTCTGATTGGACTGAACAGTTGAGGTAGTCACAGAGCTAATTATTGACCTGTCTTTGTTCTGATGGGACTGAACAGTTGAGGTAGTCAGAGCTAATTATTGACCTGTCTTTGTTCTGATGGGCCTGCACAGTTGAGGTAGTCACAGAGCTAATTATTGACCTGTCTTTGTTCTGATTGGCCTGAACAGCCTGAGGTAGTCACAGAGCTAATTATTGACCTGTCTTTGTTCTGATTGGACTGAACAGTTGAGGTAGTCACAGAGCTAATTATTGACCTGTCTTTGTTCTGATTGGACTGAACAGTTGAGGTAGTCACAGAGGTAATTATTGACCTGTCTTTGTTCTGATTGGACTGAACAGTTGAGGTAGTCACAGAGCTAATTATTGACCTGTCTTTGTTCTGATTGGACTGAACAGTTGAGGTAGTCACAGAGCTAATTATTGACCTGTCTTTGTTCTGATTGGACTGAACAGTTGAGGTAGTCACAGAGCTAATTATTGACCTGTCTTTGTTCTGATTGGACTGAACAGTTGAGGGAAGTCACAGAGCTAATTATTGACCAGTCTTTGTTCTGATTGGACTGAACAGTTGAGGTAGTCACAGAGCTAATTATTGACCTGTCTTTGTTCTGATGGGACTGAACAGTTGAGGTAGTCACAGAGCTAATTATTGACCTGTCTTTGTTCTGATGGGACTGAACAGTTGAGGTAGTCACAGAGCTAATTATTGACCTGTCTTTGTTCTGATTGGACTGAACAGTTGAGGAAGTCACAGAGCTAATTATTGACCTGTCTTTGTTCTGATTGGACTGAACAGTTGAGGTAGTCACAGAGCTAATTATTGACCTGTCTTTGTTCTGATGGGACTGAACAGTTGAGGTAGTCACAGAGCTAATTATTGACCTGTCTTTGTTCTGATTGGACTGAACAGTTGAGGTAGTCACAGAGCTAATTATTGACCTGTCTTTGTTCTGATGGGACTGAACAGTTGAGGTAGTCACAGAGCTAATTATTGACCTGTCTTTGTTCTGATGGGACTGAACAGTTGAGGTAGTCACAGAGCTAATTATTAACCTGTCTTTGTTCTGATTGGACTGAACAGTTGAGGTAGTCACAGAGCTAATTATTGACCTGTCTTTGTTCTGATGGGACTGAACAGTTGAGGTAGTCACAGAGCTAATTATTGACCTGTCTTTGTTCTGATCCTACTGATGGGACTGAACAGTTGAGGTAGTCACAGAGATAATTATTGACCTGTCTTTGTTCTGATGGGACTGAACAGTTGAGGTAGTCACAGAGCTAATTATTGACCTGTCTTTGTTCTGATGGGACTGAACAGTTGAGGTAGTCACAGAGCTAATTATTGACCTGTCTTTGTTCTGATGGGACTGAACAGTTGAGGTAGTCACAGAGCTAATTATTGACCTGTCTTTGTTCTGATGGGACTGAACAGTTGAGGTAGTCAGAGCTAATTATTGACCTGTCTTTGTTCTGATTGGACTGAACATTTGAGGTAGTCACAGAGCTAATTATTGACCTGTCTTTGTTCTCCTTGGCTGGTTTCCCAGGTGCCGATTAAGCCTCGTCTTGGATTTGAAAACAATTTCTCTAATATGTGTTTAGTCCAGGTTTTGGCATAATCTGGGTCCGTTGAAACCCAACCTTTGTGTCAGGCCTACTGCCTCGTCGGTGCTGTAGGCCTACTGCCTCGTCGGTGCTGTATCGGCTACTGCCTCGTCGGTGCTGTATCGGCCTACTGCCTGGTCGGGTGCTGAGGCCTACTGCCTGGTCGGTGCTGTATCGGCCTACTGCCTCTGGGTGCTGTATCGGCCTACTGCCTCGTCGGTGCTGTATCGGCATACTGCCTCGTCGGTGCTGTATCTAAACTGAGGTAGTAGATAGTTCCAGTATACTACTGTCTAAACTGAGGTAGTAGATAGTTCCAGTATACTACTGTCTAAACTGAGGTAGTAGATAGGTCCAGTGTACTACTGTCTCAACTGAGGTAGTAGATACTATACTACTGTCTAAACTGACTGTTCACCATGTGAGATGGCAGAATGTATTACTGTCTAAAAGCTCCCTGTAATGTTTCCAGTATATACTGTCTAAACTGGTAGTAGAAAGGAGTATAGGCTGTCTAACTGCACCGCCTGGGGCTCCAGTTTGTCCTGATAAAGCTGTGGTGTTAGATACTACAGGGGGATGTCTAAACTGAGGTAGGCTGGGTAACTGCAGTGCTGCTTCGTCCTGAAGCTGTGGTGTTAGAGAGGAGGGCAGGGGGATGTGAGGGGAGGCTGGGTAACTGCACCGCCCGGGGCTCGGTGCTGCTTTGTCCTGATGGAGCTGTGGTGTTAGAGAGGAGGGCAGGGGGATGTGAGGGAGGCTGGGTAACTGCACCGCCTGGGGCTCGGTGCTGCTTCGTCCTGATGGAGCTGTGGTGTTAGAGAGGAGGGCAGGGGGATGTGAGGGGAGGCTGGGTAACTGCACCGCCCGGGGCTCGGTGCTGCTTCGTCCTGATGGAGCTGTGGTGTTAGAGAGGAGGGCAGGGGGATGTGAGGGGAGGCTGGGTAACTGCACCGCCTGGGGCTCGGTGCTGCTTCGTCCTGATGGAGCTGTGGTGTTAGAAGGAGGGCAGGGGGATGTGAGGGGAGGCTGGGTAACTGCACCGCCTGGGGCTCGGTGCTGCTTCGTCCTGATGGAGCTGTGGTGTTAGAGAGGAGGGCAGGGGGATGTGAGGGGAGGCTGGGTAACTGCACCGCCCGGGGCTCGGTGCTGCTTTGTCCTGATGGAGCTGTGGTGTTAGAGAGGAGGGCAGGGGGATGTGAGGAGGCTGGGTAACTGCACCGCCTGGGGCTCGGTGCTGCTATACGTCCTGATGGAGCTGTGGTGTTAGAGAGGAGTGCAGGGGGATGTGAGGAGGCTGGGTAACTGCACCGCCCGGGGTTCGGTGCTGCTTCGTCCTGATGGAGCTGTGGTGTTAGAGAGGAGGGCAGGGGGATGTGAGGGGAGTCTGGGTAACTGCACCGCCCGGGGCTCGGTGCTGCTTCGTCCTGATGGAGCTGTGGTGTTAGAGAGGAGGGCAGGGGGATGTGAGGAGGCTGGGTAACTGCACCGCCCCGGGGCTCGGTGCTGCTTCGTCCTGATGGAGCTGTGGTGTTAGAGAGGAGGGCAGGGGGATGTGAGGGAGGCTGGGTAACTGCACCGCCCGGGGCTCGGTGCTGCTTTGTCCTGATGGAGCTGTGGTGTTAGAGAGGAGGGCAGGGGGATGTGAGGGGAGGCTGGGTAACTGCACCGCCCGGGGGCTCGGTGCTGCTTCGTCCTGATGGAGCTGTGGTGTTAGAGAGGAGGGCAGGGGGATGTGAGGAGGCTGGGTAACTGCACCGCCCGGGGCTCGGTGCTGCTGTCCTGATGGAGCTGTGGTGTTAGAGAGGAGGGCAGGGGGATGTGAGGAGGCTGGGTAACTGCACCGCCCGGGGCTCGGTGCTGCTTCGTCCTGATGGAGCTGTGGTGTTAGAGAGGAGGGCAGGGGGATGTGAGGGGAGGCTGGGTAACTGCACCGCCCGGGGCTCGGTGCTGCTTCGTCCTGATGGAGCTGTGGTGTTAGAGAGGAGGGCAGGGGATGTGAGGAGGCTGGGTAACTGCACCGCCTGGGGCTCGGTGCTGCTTCGTCCTGATGGAGCTGTGGTGTTAGAGAGGGAGGGCAGGGGGATGTGAGGAGGCTGGGTAACTGCACCGCCTGGGGCTCGGTGCTGCTTCGTCCTGATGGAGCTGTGGTGTTAGAGAGGAGGGCAGGGGGATGTGAGGGGAGGCTGGGTAACTGCACCGCCTGGGGCTCGGTGCTGCTTCGTCCTGATGGAGCTGTGGTGTTAGAGAGGAGGGCAGGGGGATGTGAGGAGGCTGGGTAACTGCACCGCCTGGGGCTCGGTGCTGCTTCGTCCTGATGGAGCTGTGGTGCACCATTAACTGTCCAGTTTATACACACACACACACACACACACACACACACACACACACACACACACACACACACACACACACACACACACACACACACACACACACACACACACACACCACACACACACACACACACACACACACACACACACCACACAGCCACACACACTGGTACACTGCACACACACACACACACACACACACACACACACACACACACACACACACACACACACACACACACACACACACACACACACACACACACACACACACACACACCCTCCTTACATAGATAGTGATCAGCGGTCTGAAGCTGTTGGCTGCATTCTCCCCTGGCTGAGTACGGCCTGTTAGTTACAGTGAGGGCTGTTATAACTCTGAGTACGGCCTGCTAGTTACAGTGAGGGCTGTTATAACTCTGGCTGAGTACGGCCTGCTAGTTACAGTGAGGGCTGTTATAACTCTGGCTGAGTACGGCCTGTTAGTTACAGTGAGGGCTGTTATAACTCTGGCTGAGTACGGCCTGTTAGTTACAGTGAGGGCTGTTATAACTCTGAGTACGGCCTGTTAGTTACAGTGAGGGCTGTTATAACTCTGGCTGAGTACGGCCTGTTAGTTACAGTGAGGGCTGTTATAACTCTGGCTGTTAGTACAGTGAGGGCTGTTATAACTGCTAGTTACAGTGAGGGCTGTTATAACTCTGGCTGAGTACGGCCTGTTAGTTACAGTGAGGGCTGTTATAACTCTGGCTGAGTACGGCCTGCTAGTTACAGTGAGGGCTGTTATAACTCTGGCTGAGTACGGCCTGTTAGTTACAGTGAGGCTGTTATAACTCTGAGTACGGCCTGTTAGTTACAGTGAGGGCTGTTATAACTCTGGCTGAGTACGGCCTGTTAGTTACAGTGAGGGCTGTTATAACTCTGGCTGTTAGTTACAGAGAGGGCTGTTATAACTGTACGGCCTGTTAGTTACAGTGAGGGCTGTTATAACTCTGAGTACGGCCTGTTAGTTACAGTGAGGGCTGTTATAACTCTGGCTGAGTACGGCCTGTTAGTTACAGTGAGGGCTGTTATAACTCTGAGTACGGCCTGTTAGTTACAGTGAGGGCTGTTATAACTCTGGCTGAGTACGGCCTGTTAGTTACTGTGAGGGCTGTTATAACTCTGAGTACGGCCTGTTAGTTACAGTGAGGGCTGTTATAACTCTGGCTGAGTACGGCCTGTTAGTTACAGTGAGGGCTGTTATAACTCTGAGTACGGCCTGTTAGTTACAGTGAGGGCTGTTATAACTCTGGCTGAGTACGGCCTGTTAGTTACAGTGAGGGCTGTTATAACTCTGAGTACGGCCTGTTAGTTACAGTGAGGGCTGTTATAACTCTGGCTGAGTACGGCCTGTTAGTTACAGTGAGGGCTGTTATAACTCTGGCTCAGTACGGCCTGTTAGTTACAGTGAGGCTGTTATAACTCTGAGTACGGCCTGTTAGTTACAGTGAGGGCTGTTATAACTCTGGCTGTCTACTACATCACCCAGAGTAAACACAGGACCTGACAGGCTGTACTGTCTATACATCACCCAGAGGGCTAAACACAGGACGGCCTGACAGTCTGTACTGGCTGTCTATCATCACCCAGAGTAAACACAGGACCTGACAGTCTGTACTGTCTATCACCCAGAGTAAACACAGGACCTGACAGTCTGTACTGTCTATCACCCAGAGTAAACACAGGACCTGACAGGCTGTACTGTCTATCACCCAGAGTAAACACAGGACCTGACAGGCTGTACTGTCTATCACCCAGAGTAAATACAGGACCTGACAGGCTGTAGTGTCTATCACCCAGAGTAAACACAGGACCTGACAGTCTGTACTGTCTATCACCCAGAGTAAACACAGGACCTGACAGGCTGTACTGTCTATCACCCAGAGTAAACACAGGACCTGACAGGCTGTACTGTCTATCACCCAGAGTAAACACAGGACCTGACAGGCTGTACTGTCTATCACCCAGAGTAAACACAGGACCTGACAGTCTGTACTGGCTATCACCCAGAGTAAACACAGGACCTGACAGGCTGTACTGTCTATCACCCACAGTAAACACAGGACCTGACAGTCTGTACTGTCTATCACCCAGAGTAAACACAGGACCTGACAGGCTGTACTGTCTATCACCCAGAGTAAACACAGGACCTGACAGTCTGTACTGTCTATCACCCACAGTAAACAGAGAGCATGACATCACTTCAGCAGAGCAGGCCTGAGCACAACACCTCCACCCTGGGCTGGGACTGCCAGGTTCAAATACTATTTGAAATTAGTTGAAATATGTTAAATGTGCTTCATTGAGCTTGCCTGGCTTAATGAGCCAATAGAGACGTCCCAAAACTGCAGACTGGCACTCTAGGCTAGATATGGCACTCTAGGCTAGATATGGCACTCTAGGCAGGCTAGATATGGCACTCTAGGCAGGCTAGATATGGCACTCTAGGCAGGCTAGATATGGCACTCTAGGCAGGCTAGATATGGCACTCTAGGCAGGCTAGATATGGCACTCTAGGCAGGCTTGATATGGCACTCTAGGCAGGCTAGATATGGCACTCTAGGCAGGCTAGATATGGCACTCTAGGCAGGCTAGATATGGCACTCTAGGCAGGCTAGATATGGCACTCTAGGCAGGCTAGATATGGCACTCTAGGCAGGCTAGATCAAACCATAAAACGATTTAAAAAGATTTTAGGTAGTTTCTGAACCCAGGTCTGCCGGCTGACCCTGGGATGGGCCAGCCGGTCCTTCAGCCAGCCTGCCTGCCTGCCAGCCAGCCTGCCTGCCTGCCAGCCAGCCAGCCAGCCAGCCAGCCAGCCAGCCTGTCATTAATCTACTGGGAAGTGTTTCAGCATGTCTGACTGAGTACACAACAAAGACAGTCAATAACACCGGAGAGCAGCCTGGGGAAGATCAGGGTTTGTCAACTATTGTAGTGAAACCAGCAGCATTGTCTGGGGTGTAGAGTGACCTGTGTCTGGGGTGTAGTCTGGGGTGTGACCTATGTCTGGGGTGTAGAGTGACCTGTGTCTGGGGTGTAGAGTGACCTCTGTCTGGGGTGTAGAGTGACCTATGTCTGGGGTGTAGAGTGACCTATGTCTGGGGTGTAGAGTGACCTATGTCTGGGGTGTAGAGTGACCTGTGTCTGGGGTGTAGAGTGACCTGTGTCTGGGGTGTAGAGTGACCTATGTCTGGGGTGTAGAGTGACCTATGTCTGGGGTGTAGAGTGACCTGTGTCTGGGGTGTAGAGTGACCTATGTCTGGGGTCTGGGGTGTAGAGTGACCTGTGTCTGGGGTGTAGAGTGACCTGTGTCTGGGGTGTAGAGTGACCTGTGTCTGGGGTGTAGAGTGACCTATGTCTGGGGTGTAGAGTGACCTGTGTCTGGGGTGTAGAGTGACCTGTGTCTGGGGTGTAGAGTGACCTGTGTCTGGGGTGTAGAGTGACCTGTGTCTGGGGTGTAGAGTGACCTGTGTCTGGGGTGTAGAGTGACCTGTGTCTGGGGTGTAGAGTGACCTGTGTCTGGGGTGTAGAGTTACCTGTGTCTGGGGTGTAGAGTGACCGACAATACTGTGTTTACATGGGCTAAATAATCCTTCTACTGGCTAAATAACTCTTCTACTGGCTAAATCTGACACGGGATTCCAGATCGCAAAACCTGAGAGGCTGAGCTGAGCTACATGAGTCATTCAACAGCTCACCCTTCGTCAGTCTTACTGAGCTACATGATCCTACTGTACCAGTTCTAGATCAGTCTGTCTCTAGGTTTCAACATCATTACAGCTTATTACAGCGCAGGAAGGTATAGGAGTCAAGTCACTTCTTCACTGAGATTTCTGACATCATGCCCGAACAGCGCGTCCGTCGTCCGCAAATTGATTGTGTGTGTCCCCTCCGCCCCAACACCAAACGCGACCAGGACACGCAGGTTGAAATATCATAACAAACTCTGAACCAACTATATTAATTTGGGGACAGGTCGAAAAGCATTAAACATTTATCGCAATTTAGATCGCTAGCTTGCTGTTACTAGCTAATTTGTCTTATTTAGCTAGCTGGCTTGCAGTTGCTAGATAATTTGTCCTATTTAGCTCGTTAGCTTGCAGTTGCTAGATAATTTGTCCTATTTAGCTCGTTAGCTTGCAGTTGCTAGATAATTTGTCCTATTTAGCTCGTTAGCTTGCAGTTGCTAGATAATTTGTCCTATTTAGCTAGTTAGCTTGCAGTTGCTAGATAATTTGTCCTATTTAGCTCGTTAGCTTGCAGTTGCTAGATAATTTGTCCTATTTAGCTCGTTAGCTTGCAGTTGCTAGATAATTTGTCCTATTTAGCTCGTTAGCTTGCAGTTGCTAGATAATTTGTCCTATTTAGCTAGTTAGCTTGCAGTTGCTAGATAATTTGTCCTATTTAGCTAGCTAGCTTGCAGTTGCTAGATAATTTGTCCTATTTAGCTCGTTAGCTTGCAGTTGCTAGATAATTTGTCCTATTTAGCTAGTTAGCTTGCTGTTGCTAGTTTGTCCTGGGATATAAACAGAGTTGTTATTTTACCTGAAATGCACAAGGTCCTCTACTATTTACGCAACTAAAACTGTCAACCAGATAATTTCTAGTCATCTCTCCTCCTTCCAGGCTTCTTCTTCTGAGCCTGTCCTCCTATAGCTCCTCCCACCAGCCTCCACTGTTTTATTTATATATATGGCTGACTAACTGACTGACTGACTGACTGGCTGACTGCCTGACTGACTGACTGACTGGCTGACTGGCTGGCTGACTAACTGACTGACTGGCTGACTGGCTGGCTGACTGACTGACTGACTGACTGGCAGCTCTCCTCTAACAGCTGTAATGGGGTAGCAGTCAGCAGGATATAATGTGTGTTAACAGGAAGTGGCCCTCCAGGTCCTGACTGACTGACTGACTGACTGGTTGGCTGAATGACTGACTGACTGACTGGTTGGCTGAATGACTGACTGACTGACTGACTGACTGGCTGACTGGCAGCTCTCCTCTAACAGCTGTAATGGGGTAGCAGTCAGCAGGATATAATGTGTGTTAACAGGAAGTGGCCCTCCAGGTCCTGACTGACTGGTTGGCTGACTGACTGACTGACTGACTGGCAGCTCTCCTCTAACAGCTGTAATGGGGTAGCAGTCAGCAGGATATAATGTGTGTTAACAGGAAGTGGCCCTCCAGGTCCTGACTGACTGGTTGGCTGAATGACTGACTGACTGACTGACTGACTGGCTGACTGACAGGCAGCTCTCCTCTAACAGCTGTATTGGGGTAGCAGTCAGCAGGATATAATGTGTGTTAACAGGAAGTGGCCCTCCAGGTCCTGACTGACTGACTGGCTGACTGGCTTACTGACTGACTGGTTGGCTGACTGGCAGCTCTCCTCTAACAGCTGTAATGGGGTAGCAGTCAGCAGGATATAATGTGTGTTAACAGGAAGTGGCCCTCCAGGTCCTGACTGACTGGTTGGCTGAATGACTGACTGACTGGCTGACTGACACTGACTGACTGACCTGACTGGCAGCTCTCCTCTAACAGCTGTAATGGGGTAGCAGTCAGCAGGATATAATGTGTTTAACAGGAAGTGGCCCTCCAGGTCCTGACTGACTGACTGGCTGACTGGCTGACTGACTGACTGGTTGGCTGACTGGCAGCTCTCCTCTAACAGCTGTAATGGGGTAGCAGTCAGCAGGATATAATGTGTGTTAACAGGAAGTGGCCCTCCAGGTCCTGACTGACTGACTGACTGACTGACTGGCTGGCTGACTGACTGACTGACTGGCTGACTGACTGACTGGCTGACAGGCAGCTCTCCTCTAACAGCTGTAATGGGGTAGCAGTCAGCAGGATATAATGTGTGTTAACAGGAAGTGGCCCTCCAGGTCCTGACTGACTGGTTGGCTGACTGACTGACTGACTGACTGGCAGCTCTCCTCTAACAGCTGTAATGGGGTAGCAGTCAGCAGGATATAATGTGTGTTAACAGGAAGTGGCCCTCCAGGTCCTGACTGACTGACTGACTGACTGACTGACTGGCAGCTCTCCTCTAACAGCTGTAACGGGGTAGCAGTCAGCAGGGTCAGGATAACTTAACTCATATTTACTCTCTCGATGACACTGCTTTGAAACGCAGGAGAAAGAAGATGAGCCTCTCCCTGCTGTTTCGGGGCGGCAGGGTAGCCTAGTGGTTAGAGTGGAGGGGCGGCAGGGTAGCCTAGTGGTTAGAGTGGAGGGGCGGCAGGTAGACTAGTGGTTAGAGTGGAGGGGCGGCAGGGTAGCCTAGTGGTTAGAGTGGAGGGCGGCAGGGTAGCCTAGTGGTTAGAGTGGAGGGGCGGCAGGGTAGCCTAGTGGTTAGAGTGGAGGGGCGGCAGGGTAGCCTAGTGGTTAGATCGTTGGACTAGTAACCGGAAGATGAGCCTCTTCCTCTCCCTGCTGTGTCACATTTAGACACCGTTTATCATTGCTGTGTGGCACCATGACTCTATGAGATAATAACAGACTCTGCCTAGCAGCATACCTGGTACCATGACTCTATGAGATAATAACACACTCTGCATAGCCAGCATACCTGGTACCATGACTCTATGAGATAATAACACACTCTGCCTAGCAGCATACCTGGTACCATGACTCTATGAGATAATAACACACTCTGCATAGCCAGCATACCTGGTACCATCTATGAGATAATAACACACTCTGCATACCTGACACCATGACTCTATGAGATAATAACACACTCTGCATAGCCAGCATACCTGGTACCATGACTCTATGAGATAATAACACACTCTGCATAGCAGCATACCTGGTACCATGACTCTATGAGATAATAACACACTCTGCATAGCCAGCATACCTGGTACCATGACTCTATGAGATAATAACACACTCTGCATAGCCAGCATACCTGGTACCATGACTCTATGAGATAATAACACACTCTGCATAGCAGCATACCTGGTACCATGACTCTATGAGATAATAACACACTCTGCATAGCCAGCATACCTGGTACCATGACTCTATGAGATAATAACACACTCTGCATAGCCAGCATACCTGGTACCATGACTCTATGAGATAATAACACACTCTGCATAGCCAGCATACCTGGTACCATGACTCTATGAGATAATAACACACTCTGCATAGCCAGCATACCTGGCACCATGACTCTATGAGATAATAACACACTCTGCATAGCCAGCATACCTGGTACCATGACTCTATGAGATAATAACACACTCTGCATACCTGACACCATGACTCTATGAGATAATAACACACTCTGCATAGCCAGCATACCTGGTACCATGACTCTATGAGATAATAACACACTCTGCATAGCCAGCATACCTGGTACCATGACTCTATGAGATAATAACACACTCTGCATAGCCAGCATACCTGGTACCATGACTCTATGAGATAATAACACACTCTGCATACCTGACACCATGACTCTATGAGATAATAACACACTCTGCATAGCCAGCATACCTGGTACCATGACTCCAGGAGGGGAGACTCTAATCTAGAATAACCTACTCAGTGTTACTCTGCATAGCCATCATACCTGGTACCTGACCCCAGGAGGGGAGACTCTAATCTAGAATAACCTACTCAGTGTTACTCTGCATAGCCAGCAGACTCCTAATCTAGAATAACCCACTCAGTGTTAATCTGTGATGGGGAGCATATTGTGTCATAGCACCATGCGGTACCTCGTCCTCCCAGTCACACAGGGATCATAGCTCTCAGAGCTTGTAAAGTCCCTCAGACACTTACTCATTATCCACCAAGCTGATTATCTGAGGCAGAGAACTAGCACCTAAATCTCTCTCTCTCTCTCCCTGAGGTTTAACCAGCTCTAATATTTGGGTTGTCGTCTCAAGCTCTAATCAGCTGAAGGTTTTCTTGTTCTCAGATATATTATCTCTGAGAGAACAGTTCCAAGCGAGGAACCAATGAGGAATGAGGAAACCATTCCCCCAAACCAGGCCTGTCTCCTTAATGAGGGACCATTCCCCAAACCAGGCCTGTCTCCTTAATGATGAACCATTCCCCAAACCAGGCCTGTCTCCTTACCATTCCCCAAACCAGGCCTGTCTCCTTAATGAGGGACCATTCCCCAAACCAGGCCTGTCTCCTTAATGATGAACCATTCCCCAAACCAGGCCTGTCTCCTTAATGAGGACCATTCCCCAAACCATTCCCCAAACCAGGCCTGTCTCCTTAATGAGGGACCATTCCCCAAACCAGGCCTGTCTCCTTAATGAGGACCATTCCCCAAACCAGGCCTGTCTCCTTAATGAGGACCATTCCCCAAACCAGGCCTGTCTCCTTAATGATGGACCATTCCCCAAACCAGGCCTGTCTCCTTAATGATGGACCATTCCCCAAACCAGGCCTGTCTCCCAGGCCTTAATGAGGACCATTCCCCAAACCAGGCCTGTCTCCTTACCATTCCCAAACCAGGCCTGTCTCCTTAATGAGGGACCATTCCCCAAACCAGGCCTGTCTCCTTAATGATGGACCATTCCCCAAACCAGGCCTGTCTCCTTAAACCAGGCCTGAATGAGGGACCATTCCCCAAACCAGGCCTGTCCTTAATGAGGAACCATTCCCCAAACCAGGCCTGATGGGACCATTCCCCAAACCAGGCCTGTCTCCTTAACCATTCCCCAAACCAGGCCTGTCTCCTTAATGAGGGACCATTCCCCAAACCAGGCCTGTGTCCTTAATGAGGACCATTCCCCAAACCAGGCCTCCATCCTTAATGATGGACCATTCCCCAAACCAGGCCTGTGTCCTTAATGAGGGACCATTCCCCAAACCAGGCCTGTCCTTAATGATGGACCATTCCCCAAACCAGGCCTCCATCCTTAATGATGGACCATTCCCCAAACCAGGCCTGTGTCCTTAAAACCAGGCCTGAGGGACCATTCCCCAAACCAGGCCTGTCTCCTTAATGAGGGACCATTCCCCAAACCAGGCCTGTCTCCTAAATGAGGGACCATTCCCCAAACCAGGCCTGTGTCCTTAATGATGGACCATTCCCCAAACCAGGCCTGTCTCCTTAATGAGGGACCATTCCCCAAACCAGGCCTGTGTCCTTAATGAGGACCATTCCCAAACCAGGCCTGTCTCCTAAATGAGGGACCATTCCCCAAACCAGGCCTGTGTCCTTAATGATGGAACCATTCCCCAAACCAGGCCTGTCTCCTTAATGAGGACCATTCCCCAAACCAGGCCTGTGTCCTTAATGAGGGACCATTCCCCAAACCAGGCCTGTGTCCTTAATGAGGAACCATTCCCCAAACCAGGCCTCTCCTTAATGAGGAACCATTCCCCAAACCAGGCCTGTGTCCTGTAATCCATTCCCCAAACCAGGCCTGAGGTACCATTCCCCAAACCAGGCCTAGGTCCTTAATGATGGACCATTCCCCAAACCAGGCCTGTCTCCTTAATGAGGTACCATTCCCCAAACCAGGCCTAGGTCCTTAATGATGGACCATTCCCCAAACCAGGCCTGTCTCCTTAATGAGGGACCATTCCCCAAACCAGGCCTGTCTATGCAGGAATCAGTGGGAGCCAGAGCACAGTAGTGGAGAGAGATGTGCAGTATTGATATGCAGGAATCGGTGGGAGCCAGAGCACAGTAGTGGAGAGAGATGGTAACCCCTGGTTTCTGGTAACACCTGGTTTCTGGTAACCCTGGTTTCTGTTAACACCTGGATTCTGTTAATACCTGGTTTCTGGTAACACCTGGTTTCTGGTAACCCCTGGTTTCCCCAGTACACTATACTGTGTGGTTGCCTGGTTTCTGTTCTGTCATGAAGTGTGTTATTACAGGCGTAGCTGCCAGTTGTGTTTCTAGAAGCCTCCCTGAGGTTTAACCTGCTCCATGACCCTGCAGCTCTAACCAACTAGAGGTTTGTTCAAAATGCAACTAGATTTACCAGTTTTAATGTACTATTTCTTCATTGTCTTTTGTTTGTAGCGCATGTCTGGTTTCTCCGTCTTGTCAATGTTCAAATCAAATTGTATTTGTCACATGAATACAACAGGTGTAGTAGACCTGACAGTGAAATGCTGAATACAACAGGTGTAGTAGACCTTACAGTCTTACCATACCTTACTTTACATGGTAAAATAACAATATGGAGAGTCAATGTGGAGACTATATACAGGGTATTACGGTAGAGAGTCAATGTGGAGGCTCTATACAGGGTATTACGGTAGAGAGTCAATGTGGAGGCTCTATACAGGGTATTACGGTACAGAGTCAATGTGGAGACTATATACAGGGTATTACGGTAGAGAGTCAATGTGGAGGCTATATACAGGGTATTACGGTACAGAGTCAATGTGGAGACTATATACAGGGTATTACGGTACAGAGTCAATGTGGAGACTATATACAGGGTGTTACGGTACAGAGTCAATGTGGAGGCTATATACAGGGGGTACGGTACAGAGTCAATGTGGAGGCTATATACAGGGGGTACCGGTACAGAGTCAATGTGGAGGCTATATACAGGGGGTACCGGTACAGAGTCAATGTGGAGGCTATATACAGGGTATTACGGTACAGAGTCAATGTGGAGGCTATATACAGGGTGTTACGGTACAGAGTCAATGTGGAGGCTATATACAGGGTGTTACGGTACAGAGTCAATGTGGAGGCTATATACAGGGTGTTACGGTACAGAGTCAATGTGGAGGCTATATACAGGGTGTTACGGTACAGAGTCAATGTGGAGGCTATATACAGGGGGTACCGGTACAGAGTCAATGTGGAGGCTATATACAGGGGGTACCGGTACAGAGTCAATGTGGAGGCTATATACAGGGGGTACCGGTACAGAGTCAATGTGGAGGCTATATACAGGGGGTACCGGTACAGAGTCAATGTGGAGGCTATATACAGGGGGTACCGGTACAGAGTCAATGTGGAGGCTATATACAGGGTGTTACGGTACAGAGTCAATGTGGAGGCTATATACAGGGTATTACGGTACAGAGTCAATGTGGAGGCTATATACAGGGTATTACGGTACAGAGTCAATGTGGAGGCTATATACAGGGTATTACGGTACAGAGTCAATGTGGAGGCTATATACAGGGGGTACCGGTACAGAGTCAATGTGGAGGCTATATACAGGGGGTACCGGTACAGAGTCAATGTGGAGGCTATATACAGGGTATTACGGTACAGAGTCAATGTGGAGACTATATACAGGGGGTACCGGTACAGAGTCAATGTGGAGGCTATATACAGGGTATTACGGTACAGAGTCAATGTGGAGGCTATATACAGGGTATTATGGTACAGAGTCAATGTGGAGGCTATATACAGGGTGTTACGGTACAGAGTCAATGTGGAGGCTATATACAGGGTGTTACGGTACAGAGTCAATGTGGAGGCTATATACAGGGTATTACGGTACAGAGTTAATGTGGAGGCTATATACAGGGGGTACCAGTACAGAGTCAATGTGGAGGCTATATACAGGGGGTACCGGTACAGAGTCAATGTGGAGGCTATATACAGGGGTACCGGTACAGAGTCAATGTGGAGGCTATATACAGGGTATTACGGTACAGAGTCAATGTGGAGGCTATATACAGGGGTACCGGTACAGAGTCAATGTGGAGGCTATATACAGGGTATTACGGTACAGAGTCAATGTGGAGACTATATACAGGGGGTACCGGTACAGAGTCAATGTGGAGGCTATATACAGGGGGTACCGGTACAGAGTCAATGTGGAGGCTATATACAGGGTATTACGGTACAGAGTCAATGTGGAGGCTATATACAGGGTATTACGGTACAGAGTCAATGTGGAGGCTATATACAGGGTATTACGGTACAGAGTCAATGTGGAGGCTATATACAGGGTGTTACGGTACAGAGTCAATGTGGAGGCTATATACAGGGTATTACGGTACAGAGTCAATGTGGAGGCTATATACAGGGTATTACGGTACAGAGTCAATGTGGAGGCTATATACAGGGTGTTACGGTACAGAGTCAATGTGGAGGCTATATACAGGGTGTTACGGTACAGAGTCAATGTGGAGGCTATATACAGGGTATTACGGTACAGAGTCAATGTGGAGGCTATATACAGGGTATTACGGTACAGAGTCAATGTGGAGGCTATATACAGGGTGTTACGGTACAGAGTCAATGTGGAGGCTATATACAGGGTGTTACGGTACAGAGTCAATGTGGAGGCTATATACAGGGTATTACGGTACAGAGTCAATGTGGAGGCTATATACAGGGGGTACCTTTAACCATTTGTACATTGTTAAAACACTGTATATATATATATAATATGACAGTAGTAATGTCTTGAGAGAGAGAGAGAGAGAGAGAGAGAGAGAGAGAGAGAGAGAGAGAGAGAGAGAGAGAGAGAGAGAGAGAGAGAGAGAGAGAGAGAGAGAGAGAGAGAGAGAGAGAGAGAGAGAGAGAGAGAGAGAGAGAGAGAGAGAGAGAGAGAGAGAATTCTTAGCTGGATCAGGGGAGTACCCTACGTTAGAATAGAGTGGCCCAGTTCCCCGGATGGGTAGAACTTTCAATGGTGTGAAATGGTGCCAACTCCTCCCACCCGGGGCACCGGGCCATACACAACAAACTGTCTGACAGGCAGAGAGGCGGACCTGGGTCTGAGGGGGCGGGACTGGTGTGGGCGGGCCGTAGCGTGTGCTCGTCGCTGCAGTGTGTGAAAGCAGTAGTTGGTCGGTACGGTTTGGAAGGAGGTCGACCACAGCAGAGAGACTCACTGAGGAATACTGAGGACAATGATCCCAGGATACACTACTACAGAGGACATACTGCATACACTATGGTGAGTGGACACACACTGAACACACACACACAGAACACACACACACACATACTGAACTCACACTGAACACACACTCACAGAACACACACACTCACAGAACACACGAACACACACACACTCACAGAACACACTGAACACACACACACACTGAACACACACTCACAGAACAGTCACAGAACACACACACAGAACACAGAACACACACACTGAACTGCATGGAGTTTTGTCTGAGGAGGTGTTGCTGTGTGATGGCTTTACCTTACCGGTACGGGACAGGGTAGGGTAGGACAGGGTGGGACAGGACAGGGTAGGACAGGGTGGGACAGGACAGGGTAGGACAGGGTGGGACAGGGTGGGACAGGACAGGGTAGGACAGGGTGGGACAGGACAGGGTAGGACAGGGTGGGACAGGACAGGGTAGGCCAGGGTGGGACAGGACAGGGTAGGCCAGGGTGGGACAGGGTGGGACAGGACAGGGTAGGACAGGGTGGGACAGGACAGGGTAGGACAGGGTAGGACGGTACAGGGTGGGACAGGACAGGGTAGGACGGGACAGGGTAGGACGGGACAGGGTAGGACAATACAGGGTAGGATGGGACAGGGTGGGACAGGACAGGGTGGGACAGGACAGGGTGGGACAGGACAGGGTTGGGACAGGACAGGGTGGGACAGGGTAGGACGGGACAGGACAGGGTAGGACAGGCTAGGACGGGACAGGGTGGGACAGGACAGGGTAGAACGGGACATGGTAGGACGGGACAGGGTGGGACAGGACAGGGTGGGACAGGACAGGGTGGGACAGGACAGGGTGGGACAGGGTAGGACGGGACAGGGTGGGACAGGACATGGTGGGACAGGACAGGGTGGGACAGGGTAGGACGGGACAGGGTAGGACGGGACAGGGTGGGACAGGACAGGGTAGGACGGGACAGGGTGGGACAGGACAGGGTGGGACAGGACAGGGTGGGACAGGGTAGGACGGGACAGGGTAGGACGTGACAGGGTGGGACAGGACAGGGTGGGACAGGGTGGGACAGGACAGGGTGGGACGGGGTAGGACGGGACAGGGTAGGACGTGACAGGGTGGGACAGGACAGGGTGGGACAGGGTGGGACAGGACAGGGTAGGTCGGGGTAGGACAGGACAGGGTGGGACAGGGTGGGACAGGACAGGGTGGGACGGGACAGGGTGGGACAGGACAGGGTGGGACAGGACAGGGTGGGACGGGACAGGGTGGGACGGGACAGGGTAGGACGGGACAGGACGGGACAGGGTAGGACGGGGTAGGACGGGACAGGGTAGGACGGGACAGGGTAGGACGGGACAGGGTAGGACGGGACAGGACGGGACAGGGTAGGACGGGACAGGGTAGGACAGGACAGGGTGGGACAGGGTGGGACAGGACAGGGTAGGACGGGACAGGGTAGGACAGGGTAGGACAGGACAGGGTAGGACGGGACAGGGTAGGACGGGACAGGGTAGGACAGGGACAGGGTAGGACAGGGTAGGACAGGACAGGGTGGGACAGGACAGGGTGGGACAGGGTAGGACGGGACAGGGTAGGACGGGACAGGGTGGGACAGGGTGGGACAGGACAGGGTGGGACAGGGTGGGACAGGACAGGGTAGGACAGGACAGGGTAGGACGGGACAGGGTGGGACAGGACAGATAATGTTAGATCATCCTACTGGGGAGAGGAGAGAGAGTCAGGATTGTTGAAGAGCCTGTGGGGGAAATGCAGTCTGAATACAGTGTTGACTTTAAGGTTGAATAGGTGTTGTCACAAAGGTGGATTCCCTCAAGGGCTTGAGGTGTGTGTGTCCTGAGGTGTGTGTCCTGAGGTGTGTGTGTGTGTCCTGAGGTGTGTGTGTGTCCTGAGGTGTGTCCTGAGGTGTGTGTTTCCTTGCTGTGTGTCCTGAGGTGTGTGTGTTTCCTTGCTGTGTGTCCTGAGGTGTGTGTGTTTCCTTGCTGTGTGTCCTGAGGTGTGTGCGTGTGTCCTGAGGTGTGTCCTGAGGTGTGTGTTTCCTTGCTGTGTGTCCTGAGGTGTGTGTGTTTCCTTGCTGTGTGTCCTGAGGTGTGTCCTGAGGTGTGTCCTGAGGTGTGTGTTTCCTTGCTGTGTGTCCTGAGGTGTGTGTGTTTCCTTGCTGTGTGTCCTGAGGTGTGTGTGTTTCCTTGCTGTGTGTCCTGAGGTGTGTGTGTTTCCTTGCTGTGTGTCCTGAGGTGTGTGTGTTTCCTTGCTGTGTGTCCTGAGGTGTGTGTGTTTCCTTGCTGTGTGTCCTGAGGTGTGTGTGTTTTCCTTGCTGTGTGTCCTGAGGTGTGTGTGTTTCCTTGCTGTGTGTCCTGAGGTGTGTGTGTTTCCTTGCTGTGTGTCCTGAGGTGTGTGTGTTTCCTTGCTGTGTGTCCTGAGGTGTGTGTGTTTCCTTGCTGTGTGTCCTGAGGTGTGTCCTGAGGTGTGTCCTGAGGTGTGTGTTTCCTTGCTGTGTGTCCTGAGGTGTGTGTGTTTCCTTGCTGTGTGTCCTGAGGTGTGTGTGTTTCCTTGCTGTGTGTCCTGAGGTGTGTGTGTTTCCTTGCTGTGTGTC
>NW_026283383.1:37500-57500 GCF_023373465.1 Oncorhynchus keta | reverse complement strand
CCATAGGAGAACCCCTGGTTCTTCAGCTGTCCCCATAGGAGAACCCCTGGTTCTTCAGCTGTCCCCATAGGAGAACCCCTGGTTCTTCAGCTGTCCCCATAGGAGAACCCCTGGTTCTTCAGCTGTCCCCATAGGAGAACCCCTGGTTCTTCAGCTGTCCCCATAGGAGAACCCCTTTTGGTTCCAAGTAAAATCAGGTAGAACTCTTCCAGAAGAATTCATTGAGTTATCCAGTGGACTGTGGCCCCTTGATATACTCTGTAATTCTATCCATGCTGACACTCAGCGTTGAGATGTTTCTCTCTCTGGTCTCTCTCTCTTTCTCTCTGGTCTCTCTCTCTCCCTCAACCTCCCTCTCTCTGGTCTCTGGTCTCTCTCTCTGGTCTCTCTCTCTCTCTCTCTCTCTCTCTCTCTCTCTCTCTCTCTCTCTCTCCCCCCAACCTCCCTCTCTCTGGTCGCTTTCTCTCTCCCCAACCTCCCTCCCTCTGGTCGCTCTCTCTCTCCCCAACCTCCCTCTCTCTGGTCTCTTTCTCTCCCCCAACCTCCCTCTCTCTGGTCTCTCTCTCTGGTCTCTCTCTCTCTCTCTCTCCCCCCAACCTCCCTCTCTCTGGTCGCTCTCTCTCTCCCCCAACCTCCCTCTCTCTGGTCTCTGGTCTCTCTCTCTCTGGCCTCTGGTCTCTCTCTCTCTGGTCTCTGGTCTCTCTCTCTGGTCTCTGGTCTCTCTCTCTGGTCTCTGGTCTCTCTCTCTGGTCTCTGGTCTCTCTGGTCTCTGGTCTCTCTCTCTGGTCTCTGGTCTCTCTCTCTGGTTTCTGGTCTCTCTCTCTGGTCTCTGGTCTCTCTCTCTGGTCTCTGGTCTCTCTCTCTGGTCTCTGGTCTCTCTCTCTGGTCTCTGGTCTCTGGTCTCTCTCTCTGGTCTCTGGTCTCTCTCTCTCTGGGCTCTGGTCTCTCTCTCTGGTCTCTGGTCTCTCTCTCTGGGCTCTGGTCTCTCTCTCTGGTCTCTGGTCTCTCTCTCTGGTCTCTGGTCTCTCTCTGGTCTCTGGTCTCTCTCTCTGGTCTCTGGTCTCTCTCTCTGGTCTCTGGTCTCTCTCTCTCTGGTCTCTGGTCTCTCTCTCTGGTCTCTGGTCTCTCTCTCTGGTCTCTCTCTCTGGTCTCTGGTCTCTCTCTCTCTGGTCTCTGGTCTCTCTCTCTGGTCTCTGGTCTCTCTCTCTCTCCCCCAACCTCCCTCTCTGGTCTGTTCCTCTCAATTCAATTTAAGGGGCTTTATTGACATGGGTAACATATGTTTGCGTTTTAAGTGAAATTAACAGTAAACATTACACTCACAAAAGTTACAAAAGAATAAAGACATTACAAATATCATATTATATGTATATATATACAGTGTTGTAATGATGTGAAAATAGTTAAAATACACAAGGGAAAATAAATAAGCATAAATATGGGTTGTATTTACAATGGTGTTTGTTCTTCACTGTGGTATTTCACCCAGTAGATATGGGAGTTTATCAAACTTGGGTTTGTGTAATCCTGAGTGAAATATATGTGTCTCTAATATGGTCATACATTGGGCAGGAGGTTAGGAAGTGATATTTAATCCAGTAGATATGGGAGTTTATCAGAATTGTGGGTCTGTGTAATCCTGAGTGAAATATATGTGTCAGACTGTGAGACGTCATAAAAAAAACCGTGTTTCTCATGAAAAAGTCTGTAGCGTCCAAACGGTTTGGTCTACAAACGAATACGGCCGCTCTAATGGAAAGATGAGACCCTCGCGAACCCCAAGGGACTCGCCTGAGGTCCGTACCATCCATATGCTGACATTGACTTTGCTATTTTTGTGTGTCGCTACGTTTCTAACCTCTAGACTGTAGTCTGCTCTGACTCTAACCTCTAGACTGTAGTCTGCTCTGACTCTAACCTCTAGACTGTAGTCTGTCTGACTCTCTAACCTCTAGACTGTAGTCTGCTCTGACTCTAACCTCTAGACTGTAGTCTGCTCTGACTCTAACCTCTAGACTGTAGTCTGCTCTGACTCTCTAACTGTAGTCTGCTCTGACTCTAACCTCTAGACTGTAGTCTGCTCTGACTCTAACCTCTAGACTGTAGTCTGCTCTGACTCTAACCTCTAGACTGTAGTCTGCTCTGACTCTAACCTCTAGACTGTAGTCTGCTCTGACTCTAACCTCTAGACTGTAGTCTGCTCTGACTCTCTCTAGACTGTAGTCTGCTCTGACTCTAACCTCTAGACTGTAGTCTGCTCTGACTCTAACCTCTAGACTGTAGTCTGCTCTGACTCTAACCTCTAGACTGTAGTCTGCTCTGACTCTAACCTCTAGACTGTAGTCTGCTCTGACTCTAACCTCTAGACTGTAGTCTGCTCTGACTCTAACCTCTAGACTGTAGTCTGCTCTGACTCTAACCTCTAGACTGTAGTCTGCTCTGACTCTAACCTCTAGACTGTAGTCTGCTCTGACTCTAACCTCTAGACTGTAGTCTGCTCTGACTCTAACCTCTAGACTGTAGTCTGCTCTGACTCTAACCTCTAGACTGTAGTCTGCTCTGACTCTAACCTCTAGACTGTAGTCTGCTCTGACTCTAACCTCTAGACTGTAGTCTGCTCTGACTCTAACCTCTAGACTGTAGTCTGCTCTGACTCTAACCTCTAGACTGTAGTCTGCTCTGACTCTAACCTCTAGACTGTAGTCTGCTCTGACTCTCTAACCTCTAGACTGTAGTCTGCTCTGACTCTAACCTCTAGACTGTAGTCTGCTCTGACTCTAACCTCTAGACTGTAGTCTGCTCTGACTCTCTAACCTCTAGACTGTAGTCTGCTCTGACTCTAACCTGCAGACTGTAGTCTGCTCTGACTCTCTAACCTCTAGACTGTAGTCTGCTCTGACTCTCTAACCTCTAGACTGTAGTCTGCTCTGACTCTCTAACCTCTAGACTGTAGTCTGCTCTGACTCTAACCTCTAGACTGTAGTCTGCTCTGACTCTAACCTCTAGACTGTAGTCTGCTCTGACTCTAACCTCTAGACTGTAGTCTGCTCTGACTCTAACCTCTAGACTGTAGTCTGCTATGACTCTAACCTCTAGACTGTAGTCTGCTCTGACTCTAACCTCTAGACTGTAGTCTGCTCTGACTCTAACCTCTAGACTGTAGTCTGCTCTGACTCTAACCTCTAGACTGTAGTCTGCTCTGACTCTAACCTCTAGACTGTAGTCTGCTCTGACTCTAACCTCTAGACTGTAGTCTGCTCTGACTCTAACCTATAGACTGTAGTCTGCTCTGACTCTAACCTGCAGACTGTAGTCTGCTCTGACCTCTCTAACCTCCTAGACTGTAGTCTGCTCTGACTCTCTAACCTATAGACTGTAGTCTGCTCTGACTCTAACCTGCAGACTGTAGTCTGCTCTGACTCTAACCTGCAGACTGTAGTCTGCTCTGACTCTCTAACCTCTAGACTGTAGTCTGCTCTGACTCTAACCTGCAGACTGTAGTCTGCTCTGACTCTCTAACCTCTAGACTGTAGTCTGCTCTGACTCTCTAACCTCTAGACTGTAGTCTGCTCTGACTCTCTAACCTCTAGACTGTAGTCTGCTCTGACTCTAACCTCTAGACTGTAGTCTGCTCTGACTCTAACCTGCAGACTACTACACTGACTGATTGTAAACACGGTGATATAGGACACTGACTGACTGACTGTAAACATGGTGATATAGGACACTGACTGACTGATTGTTAACATGGTGATATAGGACACTGACTGACTGATTGTTAACATGGTGATATAGGACACTGACTGACTGACTGACTGATTGTTAACATGGTGATATAGGACACTGACTGACTGATTGTTAACATGGTGATATAGGACACTGACTGACTGATTGTTAACATGGTGATATAGGACACTGACTGACTGATTGTAAACACGGTGATATAGGACACTGACTGACTGACTGTAAACATGGTGATATAGGACACTGACTGACTGACAACATGGTGATATATGACACTGACTGACTGATTGTAAACACGGTGATATAGGACACTGACTGACTGATTGTTAACATGGTGATATAGGACACTGACTGACTGATTGTTAACATGGTGATATAGGACACTGACTGACTGATTGTTAACATGGTGATATAGGACACTGACTGACTGATTGTAAACATGGTGATATAGTACACTGACTGACTGATTGTAAACATGGTGATATAGGACACTGACTGACTGATTGTAAACATGGTGATATAGGACACTGACTGACTGACTGATTGTTAACATGGTGATATAGGACACTGACTGACTGATTGTAAACATGGTGATATAGGACACTGACTGACTGATTGTAAACATGGTGATATAGGACACTGACTGACTGATTGTAAACATGGTGATATATGACACTGACTGACTGACTGATTGTTAACATGGTGATATAGGACACTGACTGACTGACTGACTGATTGTAAACATGGTGATATAGGACACTGACTGACTGATTGTAAACATGGTGATATAGGACACTGACTGACTGATTGTTAACATGGTGATATAGGACACTGACTGACTGACTGATTGTTAACATGGTGATATAGGACACTGACTGACTGACTGACTGATTGTAAACATGGTGATATAGGACACTGACTGACTGATTGTAAACACGGTGATATAGGACACTGACTGACTGATTGTTAACATGGTGATATAGGACACTGACTGACTGATTGTTAACATGGTGATATAGGACACTGACTGACTGATTGTTAACATGGTGATATAGGACACTGACTGACTGATTGTAAACACGGTGATATAGGACACTGACTGACTGACTGTAAACATGGTGATATAGGACACTGACTGACTGACTGATTGTAAACACGGTGATATAGGACACTGACTGACTGATTGTTAACATGGTGATATAGGACACTGACTGACTGATTGTTAACATGGTGATATAGGACACTGACTGACTGATTGTTAACATGGTGATATAGGACACTGACTGACTGATTGTAAACATGGTGATATAGGACACTGACTGACTGATTGTAAACATGGTGATATAGGACACTGACTGACTGATTGTAAACATGGTGATATAGGACACTGACTGACTGACTGATTGTTAACATGGTGATATAGGACACTGACTGACTGATTGTAAACATGGTGATATAGAACACTGACTGACTGATTGTAAACATGGTGATATAGGACACTGACTGACTGATTGTAAACATGGTGATATAGGACACTGACTGACTGACTGATTGTTAACATGGTGATATAGGACACTGACTGACTGACTGATTGTAAACATGGTGATATAGGACACTGACTAACTGATTGTAAACATGGTGATATAGGACACTGACTGACTGATTGTTAACATGGTGATATAGGACACTGACTGACTGACTGATTGTTAACATGGTGATATAGGACACTGACTGACTGTAAACATGGTGATATAGGACACTGACTGACTGATTGTAAACATGGTGATATAGGACACTGACTGACTGATTGTTAACATGGTGATATAGGACACTGACTGACTGACTGATTGTTAACATGGTGATATAGGACACTGACTGACTGATTGTAAACATGGTGATATAGGACACTGACTGACTGATTGTTAACATGGTGATATAGGACACTGACTGACTGATTGTAAACATGGTGATATAGGACACTGACTGACTGATTGTAAACATGGTGATATAGGACACTGACTGACTGACTGATTGTAAACATGGTGATATAGGACACTGACTGACTGACTGACTGACTGATTGTAAACATGGTGATATAGGACACTGACTGACTGATTGTAAACATGGTGATATAGGACACTGACTGACTGATTGTTAACATGGTGATATAGGACACTGACTGACTGATTGTAAACATGGTGATATAGGACACTGACTGACTGATTGTAAACATGGTGATATAGGACACTGACTGACTGACTGATTGTAAACATGGTGATATAGGACACTGACTGACTGACTGACTGACTGACTGATTGTAAACATGGTGATATAGGACAATGCCTGCCTGATTGTAAACATGGTGATATAGGACACTGACTGACTGATTGTAAACATGGTGATATAGGACACTGACTGACTGACTGATTGTTAACATGGTGATATAGGACACTGACTGACTGATTGTAAACATTGTGATATAGGACACTGACTGACTGACTGATTGTTAACATGGTGTCAGCTCTGTCTAAATCGTTGGAGAGGATGACAGGAGGAAGTGAAGGGCGGAGGGAGGCTGAAAGACATATTGATGGAAGAAGTGTGATGGCTCAAATTCTCACTAAAAGCAGGAATGCAGAGCAGGGCCTTGTCAGGGGCTGAAAGGCAGCAGAGCAGGGCCTTGTCGGGGGCTGAAAGGCAGCAGAGCAGGGCCTTGTCAGGGGCTGAAAGGCAGCAGAGCAGGGCCTTGTCAGGGGCTGAAAGGCAGCAGAGCAGGTCCTTGTCAGGGGCTGAAAGGCAGCAGAGCAGGGCCTTGTCAGGGGCTGAAAGGCAGCAGAGCAGGGCCTTGTCAGGGGCTGAAAGGCAGCAGAGCAGGGCCTTGTCAGGGGCTGAAAGGCAGCAGAGCAGGTCCTTGTCAGGGGCTGAAAGGCAGCAGAGCAGGTCCTTGTCAGGGGCTGAAAGGCAGCAGAGCAGGGCCTTGTCAGGGGGCTGAGTCGGGGCTGAGGGAGTCGGGGCTGAGTCGGGGCTGAGGAGTCGGGGGCTGAGGGGAGTCGGGGCTGAGGAGTCGGGGCTGAGGAGTCGGGGGAGGAGTCTGAGGAGTCGGGGGCTGAGGAGTCGGGGCTGAGGAGTCGGGGCTGAGGAGTCGGGGCTGAGGAGTCAGGGGATGAAGGGATTAGGGGCTGGGGGGTTATGGCCAGGGTGGAGAGGGCTCAGGGTTAGAGCTGAGGTGGAGGCAGTGAACTCCCTAGTGATTCATATAAGTGCAGATACATCTCCTCTGTCTCTGGTATGAAGGGGGTTGGGGTGGACAGGGTCCTTACAGAATATCTCCTCTGGGACAGAGGGGTGTACCGAGAGACAGAGAGACCGTACTGATGTGATGGACAGGGTTAGAACCATGTGACCTGGCCTAAATGACCTGGTCACGCTGGTTGAAACACTCAAACACATTCCCAAACTAAGACTGTGGATTTTTTATTTTGTTTATTCATTTAACTAGGCAAGTCAGTTTTAAGAACAAATTCTTATTTACAATGACGGGCCTACACCAGACCAAAACCCCGGACGACGCCGGGCCAATTGTGCGCCGCCCTATGAGACTCCCAATCACGGCCCGGTTGTGATACAGCCTGGATTCGAACCAGGGCGTCTGTAGTGACGCCTCAAGAACTGAGATGCAGTGCCTTAGACCGCTGCGTCACTCGGGAGCATCATAGTGGACATGGTATCTTTGTGATTAGTAAATACTGTGTGGACATGGTATCTTTGATTAGTAAATACTGTGGACATGGTATCTTTGTGATTAGTAAATACTGTGGACATGGTATCTTTGTGATTAGTAAATACTGTGTGGACATGGTATCCTTGTGATTAGTAAATACTGTGGACATGGTATCTTTGTGATTAGTAAATACTGTGTGGACATGGTATCTTTGTGATTAGTAAATACTGTGTGGACATGGTATCTTTGTGATTAGTAAATACTGTGTGGACATGGTATCTTTGTGATTAGTAAATACTGTGTGGACATGGTATCTTTGTGATTAGTAAATACTGTGGACATGGTATCTTTGTGATTAGTAAATACTGTGGACATGGTATCTTTGATTAGTAAATACTGTGGACATGGTATCTTTGATTAGTAAATACTGTGTGGACATGGTATCTTTGATTAGTAAATACTGTGTGGACATGGTATCTTTGTGATTAGTAAATACTGTGGGGACATGGTATCTTTGATTAGTAAATACTGTGGACATGGTATCTTTGTGATTAGTAAATACTGTGTGGACATGGTATCTTTGATTAGTAAATACTGTGGACATGGTATCTTTGATTAGTAAATACTGTGGACATGGTATCTTTGTGATTAGTAAATACTGTGGACATGGTATCTTTGATTAGTAAATACTGTGTGGACATGGTATCTGTGATTAGTAAATACTGTGTGGACATGGTATCTGTGATTAGTAAATACTGTGGACATGGTATCTTTGTGATTAGTAAATACTGTGGACATGGTATCTTTGATTAGTAAATACTGTGGACATGGTATCTTTGATTAGTAAATACTGTGGACATGGTATCTTTGATTAGTAAATACTGTGGACATGGTATCTTTGTGATTAGTAAATACTGTGGACATGGTATCTTTGATTAGTAAATACTGTGTGGACATGGTATCTTTGATTAGTAAATACTGTGGACATGGTATCTTTGATTAGTAAATACTGTGGACATGGTATCTTTGATTAGTAAATACTGTGGACATGGTATCTTTGATTAGTAAATACTGTGTGGACATGGTATCTTTGATTAGTAAATACTGTGGACATGGTATCTTTGTGATTAGTAAATACTGTGGACATGGTATCTTTGTGATTAGTAAATACTGTGTGGACATGGTATCCTTGTGATTAGTAAATACTGTGGACATGGTATCTTTGTGATTAGTAAATACTGTGTGGACATGGTATCTTTGTGATTAGTAAATACTGTGTGGACATGGTATCTTTGTGATTAGTAAATACTGTGTGGACATGGTATCTTTGTGATTAGTAAATACTGTGTGGACATGGTATCTTTGTGATTAGTAAATACTGTGGACATGGTATCTTTGTGATTAGTAAATACTGTGGACATGGTATCTTTGATTAGTAAATACTGTGGACATGGTATCTTTGATTAGTAAATACTGTGTGGACATGGTATCTTTGATTAGTAAATACTGTGTGGACATGGTATCTTTGTGATTAGTAAATACTGTGGACATGGTATCTTTGATTAGTAAATACTGTGGACATGGTATCTGTGATTAGTAAATACTGTGGACATGGTATCTTTGTGATTAGTAAATACTGTGTGGACATGGTATCTTTCATTAGTAAATACTGTGTGGACATGGTATCTTTGATTAGTAAATACTGTGGACATGGTATCTTTGTGATTAGTAAATACTGTGGACATGGTATCTTTGATTAGTAAATACTGTGTGGACATGGTATCTGTGATTAGTAAATACTGTGTGGACATGGTATCTGTGATTAGTAAATACTGTGGACATGGTATCTTTGTGATTAGTAAATACTGTGGACATGGTATCTTTGATTAGTAAATACTGTGGACATGGTATCTTTGATTAGTAAATACTGTGGACATGGTATCTTTGATTAGTAAATACTGTGGACATGGTATCTTTGTGATTAGTAAATACTGTGGACATGGTATCTTTGATTAGTAAATACTGTGTGGACATGGTATCTTTGATTAGTAAATACTGTGGACATGGTATCTTTGATTAGTAAATACTGTGGACATGGTATCTTTGATTAGTAAATACTGTGGACATGGTATCTTTGATTAGTAAATACTGTGGACATGGTATCTTTGATTAGTAAATACTGTGGACATGGTATCCTTGTGATTAGTAAATACTGTGGACATGGTATCCTTGTGATTAGTAAATACTGTGTGGACATGGTATCTTTGTGATTAGTAAATACTGTGGACATGGTATCTTTGTGATTAGTAAATACTGTGGACATGGTATCTTTGATTAGTAAATACTGTGGACATGGTATCTTTGTGATTAGTAAATACTGTGTGGACATGGTATCCTTGAATAGTAAATACTGTGTGGACATGGTATCTTTGTGATTAGTAAATACTGTGTGGACATGGTATCTTTGAATAGTAAATACTGTGTGGACATGGTATCTTTGTGATTAGTAAATACTGTGTGGACATGGTATCTTTGATTAGTAAATACTGTGGACATGGTATCTTTGTGATTAGTAAATACTGTGTGGACATGGTATCTTTGTGATTAGTAAATACTGTGGACATGGTATCCTTGTGATTAGTAAATACTGTGTGGACATGGTATCTTTGTGATTAGTAAATACTGTGTGGACATGGTATCTTTGATTAGTAAATACTGTGGACATGGTATCTTTGATTAGTAAATACTGTGTGGACATGGTATCTTTGTGATTAGTAAATACTGTGGACATGGTATCTTTGTGATTAGTAAATACTGTGTGGACATGGTATCTTTGATTAGTAAATACTGTGTGGACATGGTATCTTTGTGATTAGTAAATACTGTGGACATGGTATCTTTGTGATTAGTAAAAACTGTGTGGACATGGTATCTTTGTGATTAGTAAATACTGTGGACATGGTATCTTTGTGATTAGTAAATACTGTGGACATGGTATCTTTGTGATTAGTAAATACTGTGTGGACATGGTATATGTGATTAGTAAATACTGTGGACATGGTATCTTTGATTAGTAAATACTGTGTGGACATAGTATCTTTGTGATTAGTAAATACTGTGGACATGGTATCTTTGATTAGTAAATACTGTGTGGACATGGTATCTGTGATTAGTAAATACTGTGGACATGGTATCTTTGTGATTAGTAAATACTGTGGACATGGTATCTTTGATTAGTAAATACTGTGGACATGGTATCTTTGATTAGTAAATACTGTGGACATGGTATCTTTGATTAGTAAATACTGTGGACATGGTATCTTTGTGATTAGTAAATACTGTGGACATGGTATCTTTGATTAGTAAATACTGTGTGGACATGGTATCTTTGATTAGTAAATACTGTGGACATGGTATCTTTGATTAGTAAATACTGTGTGGACATAGTATCTTTGTGATTAGTAAATACTGTGTGGACATGGTATCTTTGTGATTAGTAAATACTGTGGACATGGTATCTTTGTGATTAGTAAATACTGTGTGGACATGGTATCTTTGTGATTAGTAAATACTGTGGACATGGTATCTTTGTGATTAGTTAATACTGTGGACATGGTATCTTTGATTAGTAAATACTGTGGACATGGTATCTTTGATTAGTAAATACTGTGTGGACTTAGTATCTTTGTGATTAGTAAATACTGTGTGGACATGGTATCTTTGTGATTAGTAAATACTGTGGACATGGTATCTTTGTGATTAGTAAATACTGTGGACATGGTATCCTTGTGATTAGTAAATACTGTGTGGACATAGTATCTTTGTGATTAGTAAATACTGTGTGGACATGGTATCTTCGTGATTAGTAAATACTGTGTGGACATGGTATCTTCGTGATTAGTTAATACTGTGGACATGGTATCCTTGTGATTAGTAAATACTGTGTGGACATGGTATCTTTGTGATTAGTAAATACTGTGGACATGGTATCTTTGTGATTAGTAAATACTGTGGACATGGTATCCTTGTGATTAGTAAATACTGTGTGGACATGGTATCTTTGTGATTAGTAAATACTGTGTGGACATGGTATCTTTGATTAGTAAATACTGTGGACATGGTATCTTTGTGATTAGTAAATACTGTGGACATGGTATCCTTGTGATTAGTAAATACTGTGGACATGGTATCTTCGTGATTAGTAAATACTGTGTGGACATGGTATCTTCGTGATTAGTAAATACTGTGTGGACATGGTATCTTTGTGATTAGTAAATACTGTGGACATGGTATCCTTGTGATTAGTAAATACTGTGGACATGGTATCTTCGTGATTAGTAAATACTGTGGACATGGTATCTTTGTGATTAGTAAATACTGTGGACATGGTATCCTTGTGATTAGTAAATACTGTGTGGACATAGTATCTTTGTGATTAGTAAATACTGTGTGGACATGGTATCTTCGTGATTAGTAAATACTGTGTGGACATGGTATCTTCGTGATTAGTTAATACTGTGGACATGGTATCCTTGTGATTAGTAAATACTGTGTGGACATGGTATCTTTGTGATTAGTAAATACTGTGGACATGGTATCTTTGTGATTAGTAAATACTGTGGACATGGTATCCTTGTGATTAGTAAATACTGTGTGGACATGGTATCTTTGTGATTAGTAAATACTGTGTGGACATGGTATCTTTGATTAGTAAATACTGTGGACATGGTATCTTTGTGATTAGTAAATACTGTGGACATGGTATCCTTGTGATTAGTAAATACTGTGGACATGGTATCTTCGTGATTAGTAAATACTGTGTGGACATGGTATCTTCGTGATTAGTAAATACTGTGTGGACATGGTATCTTTGTGATTAGTAAATACTGTGGACATGGTATCCTTGTGATTAGTAAATACTGTGGACATGGTATCTTCGTGATTAGTAAATACTGTGTGGACATGGTATCTTCGTGATTAGTAAATACTGTGTGGACATGGTATCTTCGTGATTAGTTAATACTGTGGACATGGTATCCTTGTGATTAGTAAATACTGTGTGGACATGGTATCTTTGTGATTAGTAAATACTGTGTGGACATGGTATCTTTGATTAGTAAATACTGTGGACATGGTATCTTTGATTAGTAAATACTGTGTGGACATGGTATCTTTGTGATTAGTAAATACTGTGGACATGGTATCTTTGTGATTAGTAAATACTGTGTGGACATGGTATCCTTGTGATTAGTAAATACTGTGGACATGGTATCTTCGTGATTAGTAAATACTGTGTGGACATGGTATCTTTGTGATTAGTAAATACTGTGTGGACATGGTATCTTCGTGATTAGTTAATACTGTGGACATGGTATCCTTGTGATTAGTAAATACTGTGTGGACATGGTATCTTTGTGATTAGTAAATACTGTGTGGACATGGTATCTTTGATTAGTAAATACTGTGGACATGGTATCTTTGATTAGTAAATACTGTGTGGACATGGTATCTTTGTGATTAGTAAATACTGTGGACATGGTATCTTTGTGATTAGTAAATACTGTGTGGACATGGTATCTTTGTGATTAGTAAATACTGTGGACATGGTATCTTTGTGATTAGTAAATACTGTGGACATGTTATCTTTGTGATTAGTAAATACTGTCTGGACATGGTATATTTGATTAGTAAATACTGTGTGGACATGGTATCTTTGTGATTAGTAAATACTGTGGACATGGTATCTTTGATTAGTAAATACTGTGGACATGGTATCTTTGATTAGTAAATACTGTGTGGACATGGTATGTTTGTGATTAGTAAATACTGTGGACATGGTATCTTTGATTAGTAAATACTGTGGACATGGTATCTTTGATTAGTAAATACTGTGGACATGGTATCCTTGTGATTAGTAAATACTGTGGACATGGTATCTTTGTGATTAGTAAATACTGTGTGGACATGGTATCCTTGTGATTAGTAAATACTGTGTGGACATGGTATCCTTGTGATTAGTAAATACTGTGTGGACATGGTATCCTTGTGATTAGTAAATACTGTGTGGACATGGTATCTTTGTGATTAGTAAATACTGTGTGGACATGGTATCTTTGTGATTAGTAAATGCTGTGTGGACATGCTATCCTTGTGATTAGTAAATACTGTGTGGACATGGTATCTTTGATTAGTAAATACTGTGTGGACATGGTATCTTTGTGATTAGTAAATACTGTGTGGACATGGTATATTTGTGATTAGTAAATACTGTGTGGACATGGTATCTTTGATTAGTAAATACTGTGTGGACATGGTATCCTTGTGATTAGTAAATACTGTGTGGACATGGTATCTTTGTGATTAGTAAATACTGTGGACACGGTATCTTTGATTAGTAAATACTGTGTGGACATGGTATCTTTGTGATTAGTAAATACTGTGTGGACATGGTATCTTTGATTAGTAAATACTGTGGACATGGTATCTTTGATTAGTAAATACTGTGGACATGGTGTCTTTGTGATTAGTAAATACTGTGTGGACATGGTATCCTTGTGATTAGTAAATACTGTGTGGACATGGTATCCTTGTGATTAGTAAATACTGTGTGGACATGGTATCTTTGTGATTAGTAAATACTGTGTGGACATGGTATCTTTGTGACATGGTATCTTTGATTAGTAAATACTGTGTGGACATGGTATCCTTGTGATTAGTAAATACTGTGTGGACATGGTATCTTTGTGATTAGTAAATACTGTGGACATGGTATCTGTGATTAGTAAATACTGTGTGGACATGGTATCTGTGATTAGTAAATACTGTGTGGACATGGTATCTTTGATTAGTAAATACTGTGTGGACATGGTATCTTTGTGATTAGTAAATACTGTGTGGACATGGTATCTTTGATTAGTAAATACTGTGTGGACATGGTATCCTTGTGATTAGTAAATACTGTGTGGACATGGTATCTTTGTGATTAGTATATACTGTGTGGACATGGTATCTTTGTGATTAGTAAATACTGTGTGGACATGGTATCTTTGTGATTAGTACTGTTGAGGTAGTTGGATATGTCTCCATGGAAACCAACAGGTGTTGAGGTAGTTGGATATGTCTCCATGTAAACCAACAGGTGTTGAGGTAGTTGGATATGTCTCCATGGAAACCAACAGGTGTTGAGGTAGTTGGATATGTCTCCATGGAAACCAACAGGTGTTGAGGTAGTTGGATATGTCTCCATGTAAACCAACAGGTGTTGAGGTAGTTGGATATGTCTCCATGGAAACCAACAGGTGTTGAGGGAGTTGGATATGTCTCCATGGAAACCAACAGGTGTTGAGGTAGTTGGATATGTCTCCATGTTAACCAACAGGTGTTGATGTAGTTGGATATGTCTCCATGGAAACCAACAGGTGTTGAGGTAGTTGGATATGTCTCCATGGAAACCAACAGGTGTTGAGGTAGTTGGATATGTCTCCATGGAAACCAACAGGTGTTGAGGTAGTTGGATATGTCTCCATGGAAACCAACAGGTGTTGAGGTCGTTGGATATGTCTCCATGGAAACCAACAGGTCCATGAAGCTCTTCCCCTCATCAATCTCATTAAAGTCAGCCAGTCCATCTGTCTGCCTGTTTGTTTCCAGGCATCTTCCGCCAGCCTTCTCTGGCTGTGGGCCTGCCTGATATCAGTCAGCTCCGACCCACGTGAACCTCATGTTGTCACTTCCTGCTGGGTTTGACCCCGGGCAACTTCCCAGACACAGCAGAGCACCGTGGAGCCGTACGTACGGAGACACACCTTGCTCTCAACAGCCCAGACTTTAGCCCCAATCCACCGCTGACTGGACGCCAGGAGCCCACTAGGTATTGTAGTGGAGCCACAGCGAGCAGAGCCCTGGCAGCTTACTGGAGGGAGGGAGGGAGGGAAGGAGGGAAGGAGGGAGGGAGGGAGGGAGGGAGGGAGGGAGGGAAGGAGGGAGGGAGGGAGGGAGGGAGGGGGGGAGGGAGGGAGGGAGGGAAGGAAGGAAGGGAGGAAGGAAGGAAGGGAGGGAGGGAGGGAGGGAGGGAGGGAAGGAAGGAAGGAAGGAAGGGAGGGAAGGAGGTAATGAGGGAAGGAGGGAGGGAGGGAGGGAGGGAGGGCGGGAGGGAGTCTTTGATGTTGATGAGGGAAGGCGATTACTTTATACACTGCTGTCGTTCTCCGATCAGTACAAAGAGATGTGGCGGAGAGTCTGGAGAGTCTGGAGAGAGTCTAGAGAGAGTCTGGAGAGAGTCTAGAGAGAGTCTGGAGAGAGTCTGGAGAGAGTCTGGAGAGAGTCTAGAGAGAGTCTGGAGAGAGTCTGGAGAGAGTCTAGAGAGAGTCTAGAGAGAGTCTGGAGAGAGTCTGAGAGAGTCTGGAGAGAGTCTGGAGAGAGTCTGAGAGAGTCTGAGAGAGTCTAGAGAGAGTCTGAGAGAGTCTGGAGAGAGTCTGGAGAGAGTCTAGAGAGAGTCTGGAGAGAGTCTGGAGAGAGTCTGGAGAGAGAGAGTCTGGAGAGAGTCTGGAGAGAGTCTAGAGAGAGTCTAGAGAGAGTCTGGAGAGAGTCTGGAGAGAGTCTGAGAGAGTCTAGAGAGAGTCTAGAGAGAGTCTGGAGAGTCTAGAGAGAGTCTAGAGAGAGTCTGGAGAGAGTCTGGAGAGAGTCTAGAGAGAGTCTGGAGAGAGTCTAGAGAGAGTCTAGAGAGAGTCTGGAGAGAGTCTGGAGAGAGTCTGGAGAGAGTCTAGAGAGAGTCTGGAGAGAGTCTGGAGAGAGTCTGGAGAGAGTCTGGAGAGAGTCTGGAGGGAGTCTAGAGAGAGTCTGGAGAGAGTCTGGAGAGAGTCTAGAGAGAGTCTAGAGAGAGTCTGGAGAGAGTCTGGAGAGAGTCTAGAGAGAGTCTGGAGAGAGTCTGGAGAGAGTCTAGAGAGAGTCTGGAGAGAGTCTGGAGAGAGTCTGGAGAGAGTCTAGAGAGAGTCTGGAGAGAGTCTAGAGAGAGTCTGGAGAGAGTCTAGAGAGAGTCTAGAGAGAGTCTGGAGAGAGTCTGGAGAGAGTCTAGAGGAGTCTGGAGAGAGTCTGGAGAGAGTCTAGAGAGAGTCTGGAGAGAGTCTGGAGAGAGTCTAGAGAGAGTCTGGAGAGAGTCTGGAGAGAGTCTGGAGAGAGTCTAGAGAGAGTCTAGAGAGAGTCTGGAGAGAGTCTGGAGAGAGTCTGGAGAGAGTCTGGAGAGAGTCTGGAGAGAGTCTGGAGAGAGTCTAGAGAGAGTCTAGAGAGAGTCTGGAGAGAGTCTAGAGAGAGTCTAGAGAGAGTCTGGAGAGAGTCTGGAGAGAGTCTAGAGAGAGTCTATCTGGAGAGAGTCTAGAGAGAGTCTGGAGAGAGTCTAGAGAGTCTGAGAGAGTCTGGAGAGTCTGGAGAGTCTGGAGAGAGTCTGGAGGGAGTCTAGAGAGAGTCTGGAGAGAGTCTGGAGAGAGTCTAGAGAGAGTCTAGAGAGAGTCATCATCTATCTGCCTCATGATACATTCAGCCGCTGGAGAGGAAAACCAGGGCCCAAGTGGCTCCCTATTCCCTACATAGTGCACTCCTTCAGACCAGAGCTCAGGGCCCTTTGTAGGGAATAGGGGGCCGTTTTTGACTGAGTTTCCGAAGAGCAGTTAAAAGATTAGTTTGACGTTTGGGTTTGGTTTTAAAAGTATTTTAGTTAGCTACTTCTGAGACATCAAATGATCTCAGAAAGATTTAGTTTCTGTAATCACTTTTGAGTCCCAACTTTTCTGTGGAGTTTCTAAATGGGTTCCTGATTCCCTTCACTGAAAACCAGCCGGGGCTTTTCTATACTTTGGAGAATAGCGAGGAGACGGTGTGTTTACTCGTTTGATTATGACTTTCCTTGTCAGGAAAGATTAACGGTCTGTATTTTTGGAGGTAAACTTGAATTCCACACTTGAGGATTCCAGTCTTTTGTTTCAAGGCCTGTTGTCAGTAGGAGTAGAGTTGACAGTAGGAGTAGAGTTGACAGTAGGAGTAGAGTTGACAGTAGGAGTAGAGTTGACAGTAGGAGTAGAGTTGACAGTAGGAGTAGAGTTGACAGTAGGAGTAGAGTTGACAGTAGGAGTAGAGATGACAGTAGGAGTAGAGTTGACAGTAGGAGTAGAGTTGACAGTAGGAGTAGAGATGACAGTAGGAGTAGAGTTGACAGTAGGAGTAGAGTTGACAGTAGGAGTAGAGTTGACAGTAGGAGTAGAGTTGACAGTAGGAGTAGAGTTGACAGTAGGAGTAGAGTTGACAGTAGGAGTAGAGTTGACAGTAGGAGTAGAGTTGACAGTAGGAGTAGAGTTGACAGTAGGAGTAGAGATGACAGTAGGAGTAGAGTTGACAGTAGGAGTAGAGTTGACAGTAGGAGTAGAGTTGACAGTAGGAGTAGAGATGACAGTAGGAGTAGAGATGACAGTAGGAGTAGAGATTAGTAACCAAGAGCAGTACTGCAGAGGGGTAGAAAGGATTATCCCCATGTCTTTACGACCGTGGAAATATAAATTGGACTTGGGCCTTGTGAGGGAGTATAGCTCGGGCCTTGAAGTCTTGAAGGGTATTTGTGTCTGCTTGGTATGTAGCAGAGCTGGGTTCAACCTACTGAGTCGCATTACAAGTCATGCAGTCGATGTCAGCTGTGTATGAAATCAGAGAGGGAGAGACAAACAGCAACAGACAGAGAGAGAAATAGAGAGGGTCTATAGTAGTACCACTATATAGGGAATAGGGTTCTGGTCTATAGTAGTACCACTATATAGGGAATAGGGCTCTGGTCTATAGTAGTACCACTATATAGGGAATAGGGCTCTGGTCTATAGTAGTACCACTATATAGGGAATAGGGCTCTGGTCTATAGTAGTACCACTATATAGGGGCTCTGGTCTATAGTAGTACCACTATATAGGGAATAGGGCTCTGGTCTATAGTAGTGCCACTATATAGGGAATAGGGCTCTGGTCTATAGTAGTACCACTATATAGGGAATAGGGCTCTGGTCTATAGTAGTACCACTATATAGGGAATAGGGCTCTGGTCTATAGTAGTACCACTATATAGGGAATAGGGCTCTGGTCTATAGTAGTACCACTATATAGGGAATAGGGCTCTGGTCTATAGTAGTACCACTATATAGGGAATAGGGCTCTGGTCTATAGTAGTGTACTATATAGGGAATATGGCTCTGGTCTATAGTAGTACCACTATATAGGGAATAGGACTCTGGTCTATAGTAGTGTACTATATAGGGAATATGGCTCTGGTCTATAGTAGTACCACTATATAGGGAATAGGACTCTGGTCTATAGTAGTACCACTATATAGGAATAGGGCTCTGGTCTATAGTAGTGTACTATATAGGGAATAGGGCTCTGGTCTACAGTAGTACCACTATATAGGGAATAGGGCTCTGCTCTATAGTAGTACCACTATATAGGGAATAGGGCTCTGGTCTACAGTAGTACCACTATATAGGGAATAGGGCTCTGGTCTATAGTAGTACCACTATATAGGGAATAGGGATCTGGTCTATAGTAGTACCACTATATAGGGAATAGGGCCCTGGCCTATAGTAGTACCACTATATAGGAATAGGGCTCTGGCCTATAGTAGTACCACTATATAGGAATAGGGCTCTGGTCTATAGTAGTACCACTATATAGGGAATAGGGCTCTGGTCTATAGTTGTACCACTATATAGGGAATAGGGCTCTGGCCTATAGTAGTACCACTATATAGGGAATAGGGCTCTGGTCTATAGGAGTACCACTATATAGGGAATAGGGCTCTGGCCTATAGTAGTACCACTATATAGGGAATAGGGATCTGGTCTATAGTAGTACCACTATATAGGGAATAGGGCCCTGGCCTATAGTAGTACCACTATATAGGGAATAGGGCTCTGGCCTATAGTAGTACCACTATATAGGGAATAGGGCTCTGGTCTATAGTAGTACCACTATATAGGGAATAGGGCTCTGGCCTATAGTAGTACCACTATATAGGAATAGGGCTCTGGTCTATAGTAGTACCACTATATAGGGAATAGGGCTCTGGTCTATAGTAGTACCACTATATAGGGAATAGGGCTCTGGTCTATAGTAGTACCACTATATAGGAATAGGGCTCTGGTCTATAGTAGTACCACTATATAGGGAATAGGGCTCTGGTCTATAGTAGTACCACTATATAGGAATAGGGCTCTGGTCTATAGTAGTACCACTATATAGGGAATAGGGCTCTGGTCTATAGTAGTACCACTATATAGGGAATAGGGCTCTGGTCTATAGTAGTACCACTATATAGGAATAGGGCTCTGGTCTATAGTAGTACCACTATATAGGGAATAGGGCTCTGGTCTATAGTAGTACCACTATATAGAGAATAGGGCTCTGGTCTATAGTAGTACCACTATATAGGGAATAGGGCTCTGGTCTATAGTAGTACCACTATATAGGGAATAGGACTCTGGTCTATAGTAGTGTACTATATAGGGAAT
>NW_026283383.1:25000-30000 GCF_023373465.1 Oncorhynchus keta | reverse complement strand
TGTTCTCCTCTCCCATTAGACCCATCACTGAGAGAGTGTGTTCTCCTCTCCCATTAGACCCATCACTGAGAGAGTGTGTTCTGTTCTCCCATTAGACCCATCACTGAGAGAGTGTGTTCTCCTCTCCCATTAGACCCATCACTGAGAGAGTGTGTTCTGTTCTCCCATTAGACCCATCACTGAGAGAGTGTGTTCTCCTCTCCCATTAGACCCATCACTGAGAGAGTGTGTTCTCCTCTCCCATTAGACCCATCACTGAGAGAGTGTGTTCTGTTCTCCCATTAGACCCATCACTGAGAGAGTGTGTTCTCCTCTCCCATTAGAACCATCACTGAGAGAGTGTGTTCTGTTCTCCCATTAGACCCATCACTGAGAGAGTGTGTTCTGTTCTCTCATTAGACCCATCACTGAGAGAGTGTGTTCTCACTGAGAGAGTGTGTTCTCTCCCATTAGACCCATCACTGAGAGAGTGTGTTCTCCCTCCCCACATTAAACCCATCACTGAGAGAGTGTGTTCTGTTCTCCCATTAGACCCATCACTGAGAGAGTGTGTTCTCCTCTCCCCATTAGTGTGTTCTGTTCTCCCATCAGACCCATCACTGAGAGAGTGTGTTCTCCTCCCCCATTAGACCCATCACTGAGAGAGTGTGTTCTGTTCTCCCATTAGACCCATCACTGAGAGAGTGTGTTCTGTTCTCCCATTAGACCCATCACTGAGAGAGTGTGTTCTCCTCTCCCATTAGACCCATCACTGAGAGAGTGTGTTCTCCTCTCCCATCACTGAGAGAGTGTGTTCTCCATCCCATGACCCATCACTGAGAGTGTGTTCTCCTCTCCCATTAGACCCATCACTGAGAGAGTGTGTTCTCCTCTCCCATTAGACCCATCACTGAGAGAGTGTGTTCTCCTCTCCCATTAGACCCATCACTGAGAGAGTGTGTTCTCCTCTCCCATTCACTGACCCATCACTGAGAGAGTGTGTTCTCCTCTCCCATTAGACCCATCACTGAGAGAGTGTGTTCTCCTCTCCCATTAGACCCATCACTGAGAGAGTGTGTTGTCCTCTCCCATCACTGAGAGAGTGTGTTCTCCATCAGACCCATCACTGAGAGAGTGTGTTCTGTTCTCCCATTAGACCCATCACTGACTGATTAGAGAGTGTGTGTTCTCCTCTCCCATTAGACCCATCACTGAGAGAGTGTGTTCTCCTCTCCCATTAGACCCATCACTGAGAGTGTTCTCCTCTCCCATTAGACCCATCACTGTGTTCTCCTCTCCCATTAGACCCATCACTGAGAGAGTGTGTTCTCCTCTCCCATTAGACCCATCACTGAGAGAGTGTGTTCTCCTCTCCCATTAGACCCATCACTGAGAGAGTGTGTTCTCCTCTCCCCCATCACTAGACCCATCACCCATGACTGAGAGTGTGTTCTCCTCTCCCATTAGACCCATCACTGAGAGAGTGTGTTCTCCTCTCCCATTAGACCCATCACTGAGAGAGTGTGTTCTCTCCCATTCTCCTGAGAGAGTGTGTTCATTAGACCCATCACTGAGAGAGTGTGTTCTGTTCTCCCATCTCCCATCACTGAGAGAGTGTGTTCTGTTCTCCCATCAGACCCATCACTGAGAGAGTGTGTTCTCCTCTCCCATTAGACCCATCACTGAGAGAGTGTGTTCTCCTCTCCCATTAGACCCATCACTGAGAGAGTGTGTTCTGTTCTCCCATTAGACCCATCACTGAGAGAGTGTGTTCTGTTCTCCCATTAGACCCATCACTGAGAGAGTGTGTTCTGTTCTCCCATTAGACCCATCACTGAGAGAGTGTGTTCTGTTCTCCCATTAGACCCATCACTGAGAGAGTGTGTTCTGTTCTCCCATTAGACCCATCACTGAGAGTGTGTGTTCTGTTCTCCCATTAGTGTGTGTGAGCTGTGTGAACTGCGATGGCTTTAGTTTAAGGCTACATAATAATTTGTTGAGAGAAGTTGATGATGTGGATAAAGAGTTACCTGTCTAACAGAACACAGAGGTTGTTCTTTAATGGAAGCCTCTCCAACATAATCCAGGTAGAATCAGGAATTCCCCAGGGTAGCCGTCTAGGCCCCCCTTTTCAATACACACACACACACACACACACACACACACACACACACACACACACACACACACACACACACACACACACACACACACACACACACACACACACACACACACACACACACACACACACACACACTCTCCTATCATCCCATGGTGGGTTGTTGTGCGTACAAAGCCTCCATCCACCTGAGTTAATGACACCCAGAGGACATGGAGAGAGATAGAGAGTTTCCCAGGGGACAGGGTGTTTTCGTCCACCCAGACCAAAGACCCTGTTGAATAATTAATGAAGTCATCATTATCTGTCCATCTTAACATCTCAAACGGTCTGTCAGTTAACCAGCTGATGAGACAGTGGAGACGCCTCTGGCAATGGTCCTTAAATGGTTGACTAAAGGATGAGTCCTTAAATGGTTGACTAAAGGATGAGTCCTTAAATGGTTGACTAAAGGATGAGTCCTTACCAAAGGTCCTTAAATGGTTGACTAAAGGATGAGTCCTTACCAATGGTCCTTAAATGGTTGACTAAAGGATGAGTCCTTAAATGGTTGACAAAGGATGAGTCTTTACCTTAAATGGTTGACTAAAGGATGAGTCCTTACCAAAGGTCCTTAAATGGTTGACTAAAGGATGAGTCCTTACCAAAGGTCCTTAAATGGTTGACTAAAGGATGAGTCCTTAAAGGTCCTTAAATGGTTGATGGATGAGTCCTTACCAATGGTCCTTAAATGGTTGACTAAAGGATGAGTCCTTACCAATGGTCCTTAAATGGGTGACTAAAGGATGAGTCCTTACCAAAGGTCCTTAAATGGTTGACTAAAGGAAGAGTCCTTACCAAAGGTCCTTAAATGGTTGACTAAAGGATGAGTCCTTACCAAAGGTCCTTAAATGGTTGACTAAAGGATGAGTCCTTAAATGGTTGACTAAAGGATGAGTCCTTACCAAAGGTCCTTAAATGGTTGACTAAAGGATGAGTCCTTACCAATGGTCCTTAAATGGTTGACTAAAGGATGAGTCCTTACCAAAGGTCCTTAAATGGTTGACTAAAGGATGAGTCCTTACCAAAGGTCCTTAAATGGTTGACTAAAGGATGAGTCCTTACCAAAGGTCCTTAAATGGTTGACTAAAGGATGAGTCCTTACCAATGGACCTGAAATGGTTGACTAAAGGATGAGTCCTTACCAATGGTCCTTAAATGGTTGACTAAAGGATGAGTCCTTAAATGGTTGACTAAAGGATGAGTCCTTACCAAAGGTCCTTAAATGGTTGACTAAAGGATGAGTCCTTACCAAAGGTCCTTAAATGGTTGACTAAAGGATGAGTCCTTACCAAAGGTCCTTAAATGGTTGACTAAAGGATGAGTCCTTACCAATGGTCCTTAAATGGTTGACTAAAGGATGAGTCCTTACCAAAGGTCCTTAAATGGTTGACTAAAGGATGAGTCCTTACCAAAGGTCCTTAAATGGTTGACTAAAGGATGAGTCCTTACCAAAGGTCCTTAAATGGTTGACTAAAGGATGAGTCCTTACCAAAGGTCCTTAAATGGTTGACTAAAGGATGAGTCCTTACCAAAGGTCCTTAAATGGTTGACTAAAGGATGAGTCCTTACCAATGGTCCTTAAATGGTTGACTAAAGGATGAGTCCTTACCAATGGTCCTTAAATGGGTGACTAAAGGATGAGTCCTTACCAAAGGTCCTTAAATGGTTGACTAAAGGATGAGTCCTTACCAATGGTCCTTAAATGGTTGACTAAAGGATGAGTCCTTACCAATGGTCCTTAAATGGGTGACTAAAGGATGAGTCCTTACCAAAGGTCCTTAAATGGTTGACTAAAGGATGAGTCCTTACCAAAGGTCCTTAAATGGTTGACTAAAGGATGAGTCCTTAAATGGTTGACTAAAGGATGAGTCCTTACCAAAGGTCCTTAAATTAACATACATGCCAACCTAAATCTATGTTTCCTATCTTGACGAGCTTATTCCAACATGACAGGTTTATTCCAACATGACATGACAGGTTTATTCCAATATGACATGGCAGGTTTATTCCAACATGACATGACAGGTTTATTCCAATATGACATGGCAGGTTTATTCCAATATGACATGGCAGGTTTATTCCAATATGACATGACAGGTTTATTCCAACATGACAGGTTTATTCCAATATGACATGACAGGTTTATTCCAATATGACATGACAGGTTTATTCCAACATGACAGGTTTATTCCAACATGACAGGTTTATTCCAACATGACATGACAGGTTTATTCCAACATGACAGGTTTATTCCAACATGACATGACAGGTTTATTCCAACATGACAGGTTTATTCCAACATGACAGGTTTATTCCAACATGACAGGTTTATTCCAACATGACAGGTTTATTCCAACATGACATGTTTATGCCGACATGACAGGTTTATTCCAACATGACATGACAGGTTTATTCCAACATGACAGGTTTATTCCAACATGAGATGACAGGTTTATTCCACCATGACAGGTTTATTCCAACATGACAGGTTTATTCCAACATGACATGACAGGTTTATTCCAACATGACAGGTTTATTCCAACATGACAGGTTTATTCCAACATGACAGGTTTATTCCAACATGACAGGTTTATTCCAACATGACATCCTCGTTATTGTTATGTAAATCTGTTACTTTTTGATTGATTATATTTGTTTAACTTTAGTTTATTTAGTAAATATTTTCTTAACTCTATTTTGGAACTGCATTGTTGATTAAGGGCTTGTAAGTTTCACGGTTCGGTCTACACTTGTTGTATTCGGTGTGCGCGTGTGTGTGTGTGTGTGTGTGTGTGTGTGTGTGTGTGTGTGTGTGTGTGTGTGTGTGTGTGTGTGCGTGTGTTCTGGGGACCACCAT
>NW_026283383.1:0-20000 GCF_023373465.1 Oncorhynchus keta | reverse complement strand
TGTGCTTCAAATGGCACCATATTCCCTATATAGTGCACTACTTTAGACCAGGGCCCTATGGCACCCTGTTCCCTATATATAGTGTACTACTTTAGACCAGGGCCCTATGGCACCCTCTTCCCGATATAGTGCACTACTTTAGACCAGGATCCAATGGCACCCTGTTCCCTATATATAGTACACTACTTTAGACCAGGGCCCTATGGCACCCTGTTCCCTATATAGTACACTACTTTAGACCAGAGCCCTATGGCACCCTCTTCCCGATATAGTGCACTACTTTAGACCTGGATCCAATGGCACCCTCTTCCCTATATAGTGCACTACTTTAGACCAGAACCCAATGGCACCCTATTCCCTATACTGTGCACTACTTTAGACCAGGATCCAATGGCACCCTGTTCTGCCACCTGAGTCCTTTTAAACATCTGTTTCACTGACAGACGCCCCCAGAACTAGTGTTCTGCTTTCTGTGTCTGAGAGGGACATGTGGCAGTCTTTCTACCTGATGATGAAAACACTGTTGAAGGTTATGGTCTTGTGTTGGAACCAACTACTTTGTGTGTATCTAACCCAATCTCCTCTCTTCTCTATACTGTGCCTACTTTCACCAGGATCCAACTCACCCTCTTCTCCTATATAGTGCACTCTCTCAGAACCTGGCACCCTATTCATCCTCTCCAGGATCCAATGGCCTCTCTTCCCTCTATCCTACTTTAGACCAGGGCCCTATCCTCCCTATTCCCTATATAGTACACTCTTTAGACCAGAGCCCTATCACCCTCTTCCCGATATAGTGCCTCTTTAGACAGGATCCAATCTCCTCTCTTCCCTATATAGTCATCTTCTCCAGAACATCCTCACCCTATTCCCTATATAGTGCACTACTTTAGACCAGGATCAATGGCACCCTGTTCTGCCACTCATCCTTTTAAACATCTGTTTCACTGACAGATCGGTCCCTCAGAACTAGTGTTCTGCCTATCTGAGAGGGACATGTGGAGTCTTTCTCTCATCACTGTTGAAGGTTATGGTCTTGTGTTGGAACCAACCTTTGTGTGTATCTAACCCTCTCCTCTCTCCTCTCTCCTCCTCTCCTCTCTCCTCCTCCCCCCTCTCCTCTCTCTCTCCTCTCTCCTCTTCTTCCCTCCTATCCTTCTCCTCTCTCATCCTCTCCTCTCTCATCCTCTCTCCTCTCATCCTCCCTCCTCCTCTCATCCTCTCCCTCTCCTCTCCTCCCCTCTCTCCTGTCCTCCTATCCTCCCTCTCTCTCTCCCTCCTCTCATCCTCCTCCCTCTCCTCTCTCCTCCTGCCTCTCCTCTATCTCCTCCCTCCTCTCCTCTCTCCTATCCTCTCCTCCTCATCTCTCCTATCTCCCTCTCTCATCCTCCTCCTCTCTCCTCTCCTCCTTCTCCTCTCTCCTCCTCTCCTCTCCTCTCCTCCTCCTCCCCTCTCTCCTCTCCTCTCTCCTCCTCCTCCTCTCCTCTCTCCTCCTCTCCTCTCTCTCCTCCTCCCTCTCTCCTATCTCTCTCTCTCCCTCCTCCCTCCTCCCTCTCTCCTCCTCTCCTCTCTCTCCCTCCCTCCCTCTCTCTCCTCTCTCCTCCTCCCCTCTCTCCTCTCTCCTCCTCCCCTCTCTCCTCTCTCCTCCTCCCCTCTCTCCTCTCTCTCTCCTCTCCTCCTCTCTTCTCCTCTCTCCTCAGGACTCTGAGTCTCTGGACAGTTGTATCCAGAACACCCTCTCAGCCCTCTACCCTCCGTTTGATGCCACAGCCTCCACGGTGCTGTGTCAGGTATTTGATGTGGTGGAGACCAGCTACAGAGGAGACGGAATAAGATACCTCATAGACTTCCTGGTCCCTGCCAAACACATCCTGCAGACCATCCAGCAACATGCCTGTGTGAGTAGCTACTACGTTATACTATAGATACCTCATAGACTTCCTGGTCCCTGCCAAACACATCCTGCAGACCATCCAGCAACATGCCTGTGTGAGTAGCTACTACGTTATACTATAGATACCTCATAGACTTCCTGGTCCCTGCCAAACACATCCTGCAGACCATCCAGCAACATGCCTGTGTGAGATACCTCATAGACTTCCTGGCTACTCCTGCACGTTATACTATAGATACCTCATAGACTTCCTGGTCCCTGCCAAACACATCCTGCAGACCATCCAGCAACATGCCTGTGTGAGTAGCTACTACGTTATACTATAGATACCTCATAGACTTCCTGGTCCTGCCAAACACATCCTGCAGACCATCCAGCAACATGCCTGTGTGAGTAGCTACTACGTTATACTATAGATACCTCATAGACTTCCTGGTCCCTGCCAAACACATCCTGCAGACCATCCAGCAACATGCCTGTGTGAGTAGCTACTACGTTATACTATAGATACCTCATAGACTTCCTGGTCCCTGCCAAACACATCCTGCAGACCATCCAGCAACATGCCTGTGTGAGTAGCTACTACGTTATACTATAGATACCTCATAGACTTCCTGGTCCCTGCCAAACACATCCTGCAGACCATCCAGCAACATGCCTGTGTGAGATACCTATACATAGACTTCCTGGTCCCTGCCAAACACATCCTGCAGACCATCCAGCAACATGCCTGTGTGAGTAGCTACTACGTTATACTATAGATACCTCATAGACTTCCTGGTCCCTGCCAAACACATCCTGCAGACCATCCAGCAACATGCCTGTGTGAGTAGCTACTACGTTATACTATAGATACCTCATATTCCTGGTCCCTGCCAAACACATCCTGCAGACCATCCAGCAACATGCCTGTGTGAGTAGCTACTACGTTATACTATAGATACCTTATAGACTTCCTGGTCCCTGCCAAACACATCCTGCAGACCATCCAGCAACATGCCTGTGTGAGTAGCTACTACGTTATACTATAGATACCTCATAGACTTCCTGGTCCCTGCCAAACACATCCTGCAGACCATCCAGCAACATGCCTGTGTGAGTAGCTACTACGTTATACTATAGATACCTCATAGACTTCCTGGTCCCTTATACAAACACATCCTGCAGACCATCCAGCAACATGCCTGTGTGAGTAGCTACTACGTTATACTATAGATACCTCATAGACTTCCTGGTCCTATACCTAACTACATCCTGCAGACCATCCAGCAACATGCCTGTGTGAGTAGCTACTACGTTATACTATAGATACCTCATAGACTTCCTGGTCCCTAAACACATCCTGCAGACCATCCAGCAACATGCCTGTGTGAGTAGCTACTACGTTATACTATAGATACCTCAGACCCTAGAACTTCCTGGTCCCTGCCAAACACATCCTGCAGACCATCCAGCAACATGCCTGTGTGAGTAGCTACTACGTTATACTATAGATACCTCATAGACTTCCTGGTCCTGCCAAACACATCCTGCAGACCATCCAGCAACATGCCTGTGTGAGTAGCTACTACGTTATACTATAGATACCTCAGACTTCCTGGTCCCTGCCAAACACATCCTGCAGACCATCCAGCAACATGCCTGTGTGAGTAGCTACTACGTTATACTATAGATACCTCATAGACTTTGGTCCCTGCCAAACACATCCTGCAGACCATCCAGCAACATGCCTGTGTGAGTAGCTACTACGTTATACTATAGATACCTCATAGACTTCCTGGTCCCTGCCAAACACATCCTGCAGACCATCCAGCAACATGCCTGTGTGAGGAGCTACCCCGTTATATAGATACTCATAGACTTCCTGGTCCCTGCCAAACACATCCTGCAGACCATCCAGCAACATGCCTGTGTGAGTAGCTACTGGATACCTCATAGACTTCCTGGTCCCTGCCAAACACATCCTGCAGACCATCCAGCAACATGCCTGTGTGAGTAGCTACTACGTTATACTATAGATACCTCATAGACTTCCTGGTCCCTGCCAAACACATCCTGCAGACCATCCAGCAACATGCCTGTGTGAGTAGCTACTACGTTATACTATAGATACCTCATAGACTTCCTGGTCCCTGCCAAACACATCCTGCAGACCATCCAGCAACATGCCTGTGTGAGTAGCTACTACGTTATACTATAGATACCTCATAGACTTCCTGGTCCCTGCCAAACACATCCTGCAGACCATCCAGCAACATGCCTGTGTGAGTAGCTACTACGTTATACTATAGATACCTCATAGACTTCCTGGTCCCTGCCAAACACATCCTGCAGACCATCCAGCAACATGCCTGTGTGAGTAGCTACTACGTTATACTATAGATACCTCATAGACTTCCTGGTCCCTGTCAAACACATCCTGCAGACCATCTACTTTAGACTTGTCCCTGCCAAACCATTCCAGACCATCCAGCCTGGTCCCTGACCAAACACATCCTGCAGACCATCCAGCAACATGCCTGTGTGAGTAGCTACTACGTTATACTATAGATACCTCATAGACTTCCTGGTCCCTGCCAAACACATCCTGCAGACCATCCAGCAACATGCCTGTGTGAGTAGCTACTACGTTATACTATAGATACCTCATAGACTTCCTGGTCCCTGCCAAACACATCCTGCAGACCATCCAGCAACATGCCTGTGTGAGTAGCTACTACGTTATACTATAGATACCTCATAGACTTCCTGGTCCCTGCCAAACACATCCTGCAGACCATCCAGCAACATGCCTGTGTGAGTAGCTACTACGTTATACTATAGATACCTCATAGACTTCCTGGTCCCTGCCAAACACATCCTGCAGACCATCCAGCAACATGCCTGTGTGAGTAGCTACTACGTTATACTATAGATACCTCATAGACTTCCTGGTCCCTGCCAAACACATCCTGCAGACCATCCAGCAACATGCCTGTGTGAGTAGCTACTACGTTATACTATAGATACCTCATAGACTTCCTGGTCCCTGCCAAACACATCCTGCAGACCATCCAGCAACATGCCTGTGTGAGTAGCTACTACGTTATACTATAGATACCTCATAGACTTCCTGGTCCCTGCCAAACACATCCTGCAGACCATCCAGCAACATGCCTGTGTGAGTAGCTACTACGTTATACTATAGATACCTCATAGACTTCCTGGTCCCTGCCAAACACATCCTGCAGACCATCCAGCAACATGCCTGTGTGAGTAGCTACTACGTTATACTATAGATACCTCATAGACTTCCTGGTCCCTGCCAAACACATCCTGCAGACCATCCAGCAACATGCCTGTGTGAGTAGCTACTACGTTATACCTAGATACCTCATAGACTTCCTGGTCCCTGCCAAACACATCCTGCAGACCATCCAGCAACATGCCTGTGTGAGAGCTCTGGGTCCCTGCCAAACACATCCTGCAGACCATCCAGCAACATGCCTGTGTGAGTAGCTACTACGTTATACTATAGATACCTCATAGACTTCCTGGTCCCTGCCAAACACATCCTGCAGACCATCCAGCAACATGCCTGTGTGAGTAGCTACTACGTTATACTATAGATACCTCATAGACTTCCTGGTCCCATCCTGCCAAACACATCCTGCAGACCATCCAGCAACATGCCTCCAGCAACATGCCTGAGTGAGCTACTACGTTATACTATAGATACCTCATAGACTTCCTGGTCCCTGCCAAACACATCCTGCAGACCATCCAGCAACATGCCTGTGTGAGTAGCTACTACGTTATACTATAGATACCTCATAGACTTCCTGGTCCCTGCCAAACACATCCTGCAGACCATCCAGCAACATGCCTGTGTGAGTAGCTACTACGTTATACTATAGATACCTCATAGACTTCCTGGTCCCTGCCAAACACATCCTGCAGACCATCCAGCAACATGCCTGTGTGAGTAGCTACTACGTTATACTATAGATACCTCATAGACTTCCTGGTCCCTGCCAAACACATCCTGCAGACCATCCAGCAACATGCCTGTGTGAGTAGCTACTACGTTATACTATAGATACCTCATAGACTTCCTGGTCCCTGCCAAACACATCCTGCAGACCATCCAGCAACATGCCTGTGTGAGTAGCTACTACGTTATACTATAGATACCTCATAGACTTCCTGGTCCCTGCCAAACACATCCTGCAGACCATCCAGCAACATGCCTGTGTGAGTAGCTACTACGTTATACTATAGATACCTCATAGACTTCCTGGTCCCTGCCAAACACATCCTGCAGACCATCCAGCAACATGCCTGTGTGAGTAGCTACTACGTTATACTATAGATACCTCATAGACTTCCTGGTCCCTGCCAAACACATCCTGCAGACCATCCAGCAACATGCCTGTGTGAGTAGCTACTACGTTATACTATAGATACCTCATAGACTTCCTGGTCCCTGCTGCCATCCAGCAACATGCCTGTGTGATAGCTACTGATACCTCATAGACTTCCTGGTCCCTGCCAAACACATCCTGCAGACCATCCAGCAACATGCCTGTGTGAGTAGCTACTACGTTATACTATAGATACCTCATAGACTTCCTGGTCCCTGCCAAACACATCCTGCAGACCATCCAGCAACATGCCTGTGTGAGTAGCTACTACGTTATACTATAGATACCTCATAGACTTCCTGGTCCCTGCCAAACACATCCTGCAGACCATCCAGCAACATGCCTGTGTGAGTAGCTACTACGTTATACTATAGATACCTCATAGACTTCCTGGTCCCTGCCAAACACATCCTGCAGACCATCCAGCAACATGCCTGTGTGAGTAGCTACTACGTTATACTATAGATACCTCATAGACTTCCTGGTCCCTGCCAAACACATCCTGCAGACCATCCAGCAACATGCCTGTGTGAGTAGCTACTACGTTATACTATAGATACCTCATAGACTTCCTGGTCCCTGCCAAACACATCCTGCAGACCATCCAGCAACATGCCTGTGTGAGTAGCTACTACGTTATACTATAGATACCTCCTGCCATAGACTTCCTGGTCCCTGATACCAAACACATCCTGCAGACCATCCAGCAACATGCCTGTGTGAGTAGCTACTACGTTATACTATAGATACCTCATAGACTTCCTGGTCCCTGCCAAACACATCCTGCAGACCATCCAGCAACATGCCTGTGTGAGTAGCTACTACGTTATACTATAGATACCTCATAGACTTCCTGGTCCCTGCCAAACACATCCTGCAGACCATCCAGCAACATGCCTGTGTGAGTAGCTACTACGTTATACTATAGATACCTCATAGACTTCCTGGTCCCTGCCAAACACATCCCATCCAGCAGACCATCCAGCAACATCCTGCCTGTGTGAGTAGCTACTACGTTATACTATAGATACCTCATAGACTTCCTGGTCCCTGCCAAACACATCCTGCAGACCATCCAGCAACATGCCTGTGTGAGTAGCTACTACGTTATACTATAGATACCTCATAGACTTCCTGGTCCCTGCCAAACACATCCTGCAGACCATCCAGCAACATGCCTGTGTGAGTAGCTACTACGTTATACTATAGATACCTCATAGACTTCCTGGTCCCTGCCAAACACATCCTGCAGACCATCCAGCAACATGCCTGTGTGAGTAGCTACTACGTTATACTATAGATACCTCATAGACTTCCTGGTCCCTGCCAAACACATCCTGCAGACCATCCAGCAACATGCCTGTGTGAGTAGCTACTACGTTATACTATAGATACCTCATAGACTTCCTGGTCCTGCCAAACACATCCTGCAGACCATCCAGCAACATGCCTGTGTGAGTAGCTACTACGTTATACTATAGATACCTCATAGACTTCCTGGTCCCTGCCAAACACATCCTGCAGACCATCCAGCAACATGCCTGTGTGAGTAGCTACTACGTTATACTATAGATACCTCATAGACTTCCTGGTCCTGCCAAACACATCCTGCAGACCATCCAGCAACATGCCTGTGTGAGTAGCTACTACGTTATACTATAGATACCTCATAGACTTCCTGGTCCCTGCCAAACACATCCTGCAGACCATCCAGCAACATGCCTGTGTGAGTAGCTACTACGTTATACTATAGATACCTCATAGACTTCCTGGTCCCTGCCAAACACATCCTGCAGACCATCCAGCAACATGCCTGTGTGAGTAGCTACTACGTTATACTATAGATACCTCATAGACTTCCTGGTCCCTGCCAAACACATCCTGCAGACCATCCAGCAACATGCCTGTGTGAGTAGCTACTACGTTATACTATAGATACCTCATAGACTTCCTGGTCCCTGCCAAACACATCCTGCAGACCATCCAGCAACATGCCTGTGTGAGTAGCTACTACGTTATACTATAGATACCTCATAGACTTCCTGGTCCCTGCCAAACACATCCTGCAGACCATCCAGCAACATGCCTGTGTGAGTAGCTACTACGTTATACTATAGACCTCATACTTCCTGGTCCCTGCCAAACACATCCTGCAGACTTGCCTGTGTGAGTAGCCTACGTTATACTATAGCCAAGACTTCCTGGTCCCTGCCATCCTGCAGACCATCCAGCAACATGCCTGTGTGAGTAGCTACTACGTTATACTATAGTTACCTCATAGACTTCCTGGTCCTTGCCAAACACATCCTGCAGACCATCCAGCAACATGCCTGTGTGAGTAGCTACTACGTTATACTATAGATACCTCATAGACTTCCTGGTCCCTGCCAAACACATCCTGCAGACCATCCAGCAACATGCCTGTGTGAGTAGCTACTGTGACTTCCTGGTCCCTGCCAAACACATAGACCATCCAGCAACATGCCTGTGTGAGTTATACTATAGATACCTCATAGACTTCCTGGTCCCTGCCAAACACATCCTGCAGACCATCCAGCAACATGCCTGTGTGAGTAGCTACTACGTTATACTATAGATACCTCATAGACTTCCTGGTCCCTGCCAAACACATCCTGCAGACCATCCAGCAACATGCCTGTGTGAGTAGCTAATACGTTATACTATAGATACCTCATAGACTTCCTGGTCCTTGCCAAACACATCCTGCAGACCATCCAGCAACATGCCTGTGTGAGTAGCTACTACGTTATACTATAGTTACCTCATAGACTTCCTGGTCCCTGCCAAACACATCCTGCAGACCATCCAGCAACATGCCTGTGTGAGTAGCTACTACGTTATACTATAGATACCTCATAGACTTCCTGGTCCCTGCCAAACACATCCTGCAGACCATCCAGCAACATGCCTGTGTGAGTAGCTACTACGTTATACTATAGATACCTCATAGACTTCCTGGTCCCTGCCAAACACATCCTGCAGACCATCCAGCAACATGCCTGTGTGAGTAGCTACTACGTTATACTATAGTTACCTCATAGACTTCCTGGTCCCTGCCAAACACATCCTGCAGACCATCCAGCAACATGCCTGTGTGAGTAGCTACTACGTTATACTATAGATACCTCATAGACTTCCTGGTCCCTGCCAAACACATCCTGCAGACCATCCAGCAACATGCCTGTGTGAGTAGCTAATTATACGTTATACTATAGATACCTCATAGACTTCCTGGTCCCTGCCAAACACATCCTGCAGACCATCCAGCAACATGCCTGTGTGAGTAGCTACTACGTTATACTATAGATACCTCATAGACTTCCTGGTCCTTGCCAAACACATCCTGCAGACCATCCAGCAACATGCCTGTGTGAGTAGCTACTACGTTATACTATAGTTACCTCATAGACTTCCTGGTCCCTGCCAAACACATCCTGCAGACCATCCAGCAACATGCCTGTGTGAGTAGCTACTACGTTATACTATAGATACCTCATAGACTTCCTGGTCCCTGCCAAACACATCCTGCAGACCATCCAGCAACATGCCTGTGTGAGTAGCTACTACGTTATACTATAGATACCTCATAGACTTCCTGGTCCCTGCCAAACACATCCTGCAGACCATCCAGCAACATGCCTGTGTGAGTAGCTAATACGTTATATTGTAGTTACCTTATACTACTACTACTACGTTATACTATAGTTACCTTATACTACTATTGACCATCCAGCAACATGCCTGTGTGAGTAGCTACTACATTATACTATAGTTACCTTATACTACTACTGCTACTACTACGTTATACTATAGTTACCTTATACTACTACTGCTACTACTACATTATACTATAGTTACCTTATACTACTATTGACCATCCAGCAACATACCTGTGTGAGTAGCTACTACGTTATACTATAGTTACCTTATACTACTACTACTACGTTATACTATAGTTACCTTATACTACTACTACTACTACGTTATACTATAGTTACCTTATACTACTACTGCTACTACTACATTATACTATACTTACCTTATACTACTACTGCTACTACTACATTATACTATAGTTACCTTATACTACTACTGCTACTACTACATTATACTATAGTTACCTTATACTACTACTGTTACTACTACGTTATACTATAGTTACCTTATACTACTACTGCTACTACTACATTATACTATACTTACCTTATACTACTACTGCTACTACTACGTTATACTATAGTTACCTTATATTACTACTACTACTACTACGTTATACTATAGTTACCTTATACTCCTATTGGTAATCCAGCAACATGTCTGTGTGAGTAGCTACTACATTATACTATAGTTACCTTATACTACTACTACTACTACTACTACTACATTATACTATAGTTACCTTCTACTGCTACTACTACATTATACTATAGTTACCTTATACTGCTACTACTACTACTACGTTATACTATAGTTACCTTATACTACTACTACTACTACATTATACTATAGTTACCTTATACTACTACTACTACTACATTATACTATAGTTACCTTATACTACTACTACTACTATGTTATACTATAGTTACCTTATACTACTACTGCTACTACTACATTATACTATAGTAACCTTATACTACTACTACTACGTTATACTATAGTTACCTTATACTACTACTACTACATTATACTATAGTTACCTTATACTACTACTGCTACTACTACATTATACTATAGTTACCTCATACTACTACTACATTATACTATCGTTACCTTATACTACTACTGCTACTACTACGTTATACTGTAGTTACCTTATACTACTACTGCTACTACTACGTTATACTATAGTTACCTTATACTACTACTGCTACTACTATGTTATACTATAGTTACCTTATACTACTACTACGTTATACTATAGTTACCTTATACTACTACTGCTACTACTACATTATACTATAGTTACCTTATACTGATACTACTACGTTATACTATAGTTACCTTATACTACTACTGCTACTACTACGTTATACTATAGTTACCTTATACTACTACTGCTACCACTACATTATACTATAGTTACCTTATACTGATACTACTACGTTATACTATAGTTACCTTATACTACTACTGCTACTACTACATTACCTTATACTACTACTGCTACTACTACGTTATACTATAGTTACCTCATACTACTACTGCTACTACTACGTTATACTATAGTTACCTTATACTGCTACTGCTACTACTACGTTATACTATAGTTACCTTATACTACTACTACTACTACTATGTCATACTATAGTTACATACTACTACTACTACTACTACATTATACTATAGTAACTATACTGCTACTACGTTATACGATAGTAACCTTATACTACTACTACTACGCTATACTATCGTTACCTTATACCACTACGACTACGGTATACTATATAGTTACCTTATACTACTACTGACCATCCAGCAACATGCCTGTGTGAGTAGCTACTACATTATACTATAGTTACCTTATACTACTACTACGTTATACTATAGTAACCTTATCCTACTACTGCTATGTTATACTATAGCACCTCACTATACTACTACTACGTTATACTATAGTAACCTTTATCCTACTACTGCTATGTTATACTATAGCACCTCATACTACTACTACTACTACTACTACGTTATACTATAGTTACCTCTTACTACTACTACTACTACTACTACGTTATACTACATTATACCACTACTGCTACTACTACGTTATACGTTACCTCATACTACTACTACTTCTACGTTATACTGTAACCTTATACCACTACTACTACTACGTTATACTATAGTAACCTTATACTACTACCACTACTACTACTACTATACAAATACCACTACTACTATGTTATACTATAGTAACATTATACTGCTACTACTACTACTACTACTACTACTACTAATATACTACTACGACTACTACAACTACTAGTAGAACTATTCTACCACAACCAATATACTACTACTATACTACTACTACTACAACCACTATTAGTACTATACTACTACTATTAGTACTATACTACTACTGCTGTTGCCACTATTACTAATACTACTATACTACTACTGCTACCACTACTGCTATACTACTACTGACACTACTACTATACTACTACATACTGCTGCTACTACTGTTACTACTACTACTTCTGCTACTACTACTACTATACTACTACTACTACTACAACCACTATTAGTACTATACTACTACAACTACTATTAGTACTATACTACTACTACTGCTGCCACTATTACCAATACTACTATACTACTACTACCACTATACTTCGCCTACTATACTAATACTGCTACTACACTACGATCACTATACTACTATACTACTACCTCTACTACTATTGCTACTACTATACTACTACCACTACTACAACTGCTACTATTACTACTATACTACTACCACTACTACAACTGCTACTATTACTACTATACTACTACCACTACTACTGCTACTTACTATTACTACTACTACCACAACTACCACTGCGGCTACTACTATACTACTACTACTACTACTACTACTACTACTATTACTACTGTGACTATTACTACTATACTACTACTACTCCTACTACTACTATTGCTACTATACTACTACTACTACTACCACTACTACTATACTACTACTGATACTGCTGCTACTACTGTTACTACTACTACTACTGCTACTACTACTACTATACTACTACTACTGCTACTACTACTACTACTACTATACTACTACTACTACTACTACCACAACTACTACTGTGACTATTACTACTATACTACTACTACTACCACCACTACGGCTATACTACTACTGACACTACTACTATACTACTACTGATACTACTGTTACTACTACTACTACTGCTACTACTACTAATATACTACTACTACTACTACTACTATTACTACTATACTACTACTACTACCACTACTGTCTTCCACTAGGTCTACTACTGATACTGCTACCACTGTTACTACTACTACTACTGCTACTACTACTACACTATACTACTACTACTACTGTACCCTACACTACTACTACTACACTACTACTACTATACCACTACTAGTGCCTGGTCATTACTAGTACTGCTACTCCTACTACTATACTACTACTGGTATTACTAGTACTGCTACTACTACTACTATACTACTTGGTATTACTAGTATACTTACTACTACTACTACTGGTATTACTGGTACTGCTACCCTTACTATACTACTACTACTACTTGATTAACTATACTACTTGGTATCTAGTACTGCTACTACTACCATACTACTACTGGTATTACTAGTACTGCTACTACTATACTACTACTGTATTACTAGTATACTACTACTACTACTACTCACTACTGGTAACTGCTACTACTACTACTGTTATTAGTAGTATACACTACTACTACTACTACTACTACTGTTATTACTAGTATACTACTCTACTACTACTATACTACTACTGGTATTACTAGTACTGCTACTCCTAACATGTTCAACTCTCAGATCCCTTCTGTTCCTCCTGCTCTTCAGATGGTTTCCTCTCCTCTGTCAACCTCTGTTATTACTAGTATACTACTACTACTACTACTACTACTACTTACTACTACTACTACTACTATACTAGTACTACTATACTCTACTACTATACTACTGCCAGTAGTAGTAGTACTACTACTTGGTGTACTATACTACTACTACTACTACTATACTACTACTACTAACTGCTACTACTACTACTACTAGTTCTGCTACTACTACTGCTGCTACTGCTGGTGTTACTGTACTTGCTGTATCTGTTCCATACTCTGCTGGTGCTGCTACCACTACTACTGCCACTACTGCTGCTACTACTGCTTACTAGTACTACTGCTACTACTACTAATACTATACTGCTGCTACTGCTGCTACTACTACTACTGCTGCTGCTACTACTAGTACTGCTGCTGCTACTACTACTACTATATTACTACTACTACTGTGCTGCTGGGTTCTGTACTTGGTGCTGCTGCTACTGCTACTACTAGTACTACTACTACTACTACTAATACTACTACTACTACTACTATACTGCTCTTCAGATGGTTTCCTCTCCTCTGTCAACCTCTGTCTTTCAACTCCGTCTGTCCTTCCGTCTGTCGTGGTGGAGGTTGGTGGTGTCAGGGGACGGCTGATGAAACCCAGCTCTAACTCCTGGTGTTGATGGGTCATTGTTGTGGTCCTGCTGCTGCTGTTGAGTTGAGGGAGGGAGGGGGGGCGAGAAGAGTGGAGGGAGGGGGAAGGTCTGTGGAGGTTGGTTTTTCTTTCTCTCTTTAAATGAACACACCTGGTCTATTCAGGCCTCCAGTCTTCCCAGGTCATATAATATGACACCTTCCTCCCCAGAGAGAATAGGCTGTGCCTCAAATGCCACCCTGTTCAGTGCCCTGGTCAACAGGCGTGCATTGGGAAAGTAGTCAGACCCTTTGACCTCTTCCACATTGTGTTAGGGTACAACCTTATTCTAAAATTGATTAAATACTTTTTTCCCCGTCATCTGTTTATACACAATATTCCATAATGACAAATCAAAAACAGTTTTTTAGAAATGTTTGCAAATGACAACACACCAGGAGTTCTGTATTGGTGTTCCATTCTGACAACACACCAGGAGTTCTGTATTGGTGTTCCATTCTGACAACACACCAGGAGTTCTGTATTGGTGTTGTGTTCCATTCTGACAACACACCAGGAGTTCTGTATTGGTGTTCCATTCTGACAACACACCAGGAGTTCTGTATTGGTGTGGTGTTCCATTCTGACAACACACCAGGAGTTCTGTATTGGTGTGGTGTTACATTCTGACAACACACCAGGAGTTCTGTATTGGTGTAGTGTTCCATTCTGACAACACACCAGGAGTTCTGTATTGGTGTTGTGTTCCATTCTGACAACACACCAGGAGTTCTGTATTGGTGTGGTGTTACATTCTGACAACACACCAGGAGTTCTGTATTGGTGTTCCATTCTGACAACACACCAGGAGTTCTATATTGGTGTAGTGTTCCATTCTGACAACACACCAGGAGTTCTGTATTGGTGTTCCATTCTGACAACACACCAGGAGTTCTGTATTGGTGTTGTGTTCCATTCTGACAACACACCAGGAGTTCTGTATTGGTGTGGTGTTCCATTCTGACAACACACCAGGAGTTCTGTATTGGTGTTCCATTCTGACAACACACCAGGAGTTCTGTATTGGTGTGGTGTTCCATTCTGACAACACACCAAGAGTTCTGTATTGGTGTTCCATTCTGACAACACACCAGGAGTTCTGTATTGGTGTGGTGTTCCATTCTGACAACACACCAGGAGTTCTGTATTGGTGTTCCATTCTGACAACACACCAGGAGTTCTGTATTGGTGTGGTGTTCCATTCTGACAACACACCAGGAGTTCTGTATTGGTGTGGTGTTCCATTCTGACAACACACCAGGAGTTCTGTATTGGTGTTCCATTCTGACAACACACCAGGAGTTCTGTATTGTGTTCCATTCTGACAACACACCAGGAGTTCTGTATTGGTGTGGTGTTCCATTCTGACAACACCCAGGGTTCTGTATTGGTGTAGTGTTCCATTCTGACAACACACCAGGAGTTCTGTATTGGTGTTCCATTCTGACAACACACCAGGAGTTCTGTATTGGTGTTCCATTCTGACAACACACCAGGAGTTCTGTATTGGTGTTCCATTCTGACAACACACCAGGAGTTCTGTATTGGTGTTCCATTCTGACAACACACCAGGAGTTCTGTATTGGTGTTCCATTCTGACAACACACCAGGAGTTCTGTATTGGTGGTCCATTCTGACAACACACCAGGAGTTCTGTATTGGTGTGGTGTTCCATTCTGACAACACATCATGAGTTCTGTATTGGTGTAGTCCATTCTGACAACACACCAGGAGTTCTGTATTGGTGTGGTGTTCCATTCTGACAACACACCAGGAGTTCTGTATTGGTGTGGTGTTCCATTCTGACAACTCACCAGGAGTTCTGTATTGGTGTTCCATTCTGACAACACACCAGGAGTTCTGTATTGGTGTAGTGTTCCATTCTGACAACACACCAGGAGTTCTGTATTGGTGTTCCATTCTGACAACACCAGGAGTTCTGTATTGGTGTGGTGTTCCATTCTGACAACACACCAGGAGTTCTGTATTGGTGTTCCATTCTGACAACACACCAGGAGTTCTGTATTGGTGTTCCATTCTGACAACACACCAGGAGTTCTGTATTGGTGTTGTGTTCCATTCTGACAACACACCAGGAGTTCTGTATTGGTGTGGTGTTCCATTCTGACAACACACCAGGAGTTCTGTATTGGTGTGGTGTTCCATTCTGACAACACACCAGGAGTTCTGTATTGGTGTTCCATTCTGACAACACACCAGGAGTTCTGTATTGGTGTAGTGTTCCATTCTGACAACACAACAGGAGTTCTGTATTGGTGTTCCATTCTGACAACACACCAGGAGTTCTGTATTGGTGTGGTGTTCCATTCTGACAACACACAGGAGTTCTATATTGGTGTAGTGTTCCATTCTGACAACACACCAGGGGTTCTGTATTGGTGTAGTGTTCCATTCTGACAACACACGAGGAGTTCTGTATTGGTGTGGTGTTCCATTCTGACAACACACCAGGAGTTCTGTATTGGTGTTCCATTCTGACAACACACCAGGAGTTCTGTATTGGTGTTGTGTTCCATTCTGACAACACACCAGGAGTTCTGTATTGGTGTTGTGTTCCATTCTGACAACACACCAGGAGTTCTGTATTGGTGTGGTGTTCCATTCTGACAACACACCAGGAGTTCTGTATTGGTGTTCCATTCTGACAACACACCAGGAGTTCTGTATTGGTGTGGTGTTCCATTCTGACAACACACCAGGAGTTCTATATTGGTGTAGTGTTCCATTCTGACAACACACCAGGAGTTCTGTATTGGTGTGGTGTTCCATTCTGACAACACACCAGGAGTTCTATATTGGTGTAGTGTTCCATTCTGACAACACACCAGGAGTTCTGTATTGGTGTTCCATTCTGACAACACACCAGGAGTTCTGTATTGGTGTTCCATTCTGACAACACACCAGGAGTTCTGTATTGGTGTTTCATTCTGACAACACACCAGGAGTTCTGTATTGGTGTGGTGTTCCATTCTGACAACACACCAGGAGTTCTGTATTGGTGTGGTGTTCCATTCTGACAACACACCAGGAGTTCTGTATTGGTGTGGTGTTCCATTCTGACAACACACCAGGAGTTCTGTATTGGTGTTCCATTCTGACAACACACCAGGAGTTCTATATTGGTGTAGTGTTCCATTCTGACAACACACCAGGAGTTCTGTATTGGTGTTCCATTCTGACAACACACCAGGAGTTCTGTATTGGTGGTTTCCATTCTGACAAACACACCAGGAGTTCTGTATTGGTGTAGTGTTCCATTCTGACAACACACCAGGAGTTCTGTATTGGTGTTCCATTCTGACAACACACCAGGAGTTCTGTATTGGTGTTGTGTTCCATTCTGACAACACACCAGGAGTTCTGTATTGGTGTTCCATTCTGACAACACACCAGGAGTTCTGTATTGGTGTGGTGTTCCATTCTGACAACACACCAGGAGTTCTGTATTGGTGTTCCATTCTGACAACACACTAAGAGTTCTGTATTGGTGTTCCATTCTGACAACACACCAGGAGTTCTGTATTGGTGTTCCATTCTGATGGTTCTGTATTGGTGTTCCATTCTGACAACACACCAGGAGTTCTGTATTGGTGTTCCATTCTGACAACACACCAAGAGTTCTGTATTGGTGTTGTGTTCCATTCTGACAACACACCAGGGTTCTGTATTGGTGTGGTGTTCCATTCTGACAACACACCAGGAGTTCTGTATTGGTGTAGTGTTCCATTCTGACAACACACCAGGAGTTCTGTATTGGTGTGGTGTTCCATTCTGACAACACACCATGAGTTCTGTATTGGTGTAGTGTTCCATTCTGACAACACACCAGGAGTTCTGTATTGGTGTAGTGTTCCATTCTGACAACACATCATGAGTTCTGTATTGGTGTAGTGTTCCATTCTGACAACACATCATGAGTTCTGTATTGGTGTAGTGTTCCATTCTGACAACACACCAGGAGTTCTGTATTGGTGTTCCATTCTGACAACACACCAGGAGTTCTGTATTGGTGTTCCATTCTGACAACACACCAGGAGTTCTGTATTGGTGTGGTGTTCCATTCTGACAACACACCAGGAGTTCTGTATTGGTGTTCCATTCTGACAACACACCAGGAGTTCTGTATTGGTGTTCCATTCTGACAACACACCAGGAGTTCTGTATTGGTGTGGTGTTCCATTCTGACAACACACCAGGAGTTCTGTATTGGTGTTCCATTCTGACAACACACCAGGAGTTCTGTATTGGTGTGGTGTTCCATTCTGACAACACACCAGGAGTTCTGTATTGGTGTTCCATTCTGACAACACACCAGGAGTTCTGTATTGGTGTTCCATTCTGACAACACACCAGGAGTTCTGTATTGGTGTTCCATTCTGACAACACACCAGGAGTTCTGTATTGGTGTTCCATTCTGACAACACACCAGGAGTTCTGTATTGGTGTTCCATTCTGACAACACACCAGGAGTTCTGTATTGGTGTTCCATTCTGACAACACACCAGGAGTTCTGTATTGGTGTGGTGTTCCATTCTGACAGTCCTCCTCCTCTTGGTGACTACAGTCCTCCTCCTCTTGGTGACTACAGTCCTCCTCCTCTTGGTGACTACAGTCCTCCTCCTCTTGGTGACTACAGTCTCCCTCCTCTTGGTGACTACAGTCCTCCTCCTCTTGGTTAGACTGGTTCGGTGACTACAGTCCTCCTCCTCTTGGTGACTACAGTCCTCCTCCTCTTGGTTAGACTGGCTCGGTGACTGAGAGAGGTTACCCAAACAGGACACGTTGCAGAGCTAGTATCACAGGCATGACCGGACAAGACCAGGCCGTACAGAATGAGAGACCAGAGAGCGGCGTAATGAGAGGGAATGGCTCACCACCTGGATGAGTAGTAAGACATGGGAGAAACACCTGGTTTAGGTGACTCAGAGCAATAGAGACAGGGAGAGCACCTCTATTAGTGACTCGTTTGGTGACTCAGAGCAATAGAGACAGGGGAGAGCACCTCTATTAGTGACTCGTTTAGGTGAATCAGAGGGAATAGAGACAGGGAGAGCACCTCTATTAGTGACTCGTTTAGGTGATTCAGAGCAATAGAGACAGGGAGAGCGCCTCTTAGTGACTCATTTAGGTGAATCAGAGCAATAGAGACAGGGAGAACACCTCTATTAGTGACTCATTTAGGTGACTCAGAGCAATAGAGACAGGGAGAGCGCCTCTTAGTGACTCATTTAGGTGACTCAGAGCAATAGTTTAGTGACTCAGAGCAATAGAGACAGGGAGAGCACCTCTATTTGTGACCTGGCTCGTTTAGTGACTCACAGGGGTGACTCAGAGCAATAGAGACAGGGAGAGCACCTCTATTAGTGACTCGTTTAGGTGACTCAGAG
>NW_026283382.1:0-853 GCF_023373465.1 Oncorhynchus keta | reverse complement strand
GTTATTATTATACCAGCAGGTAGAGGTTATTATTAACCAGCAGGTAGAGGTTATTGTTAACCAGCAGGTAGAGGTTATTATTACCAGCAGGTAGAGGTTATTATTTACCAGCAGGTAGAGGTTATTATTTACCAGCAGGTAGAGGATATTATTTACCAGCAGGTAGAGGTTATTGTTACCAGCAGGTAGAGGTTATTATCTACCAGCAGGTAGAGGTTATTATTTACCAGCAGGTAGAGGTTATTGTTTACCAGCAGGTAGAGGTTATTATTTACCAGCAGGTAGAGGTTATTATTAACCAGCAGGTAGAGGTTATTATTTACCAGCAGGTAGAGGTTATTATTTACCAGCAGGTAGAGGTTATTATTTACCAGCAGGTAGAGGTTATTATCTACCAGCAGGTAGAGGTTATTATTTACCAGCAGGTAGAGGTTATTATTAACCAGCAGGTAGAGGTTATTATTTACCAGCAGGTAGAGGTTATTATTTACCAGCAGGTAGAGGTTATTATCTACCAGCAGGTAGAGGTTATTATTACCAGCAGGTAGAGGTTATTGTTACCAGCAGGTAGAGGTTATTATTAACCAGCAGGTAGAGGTTATTATTTACCAGCAGGTAGAGGTTATTATTTACCAGCAGGTAGAGGTTATTATTTACCAGCAGGTAGAGGTTATTATTTACCAGCAGGTAGAGGTTATTATTACCAGCAGGTAGAGGTTATTATTTACCAGCAGGTAGAGGTTATTATTAACCAGCAGGTAGAGGTTATTATTTACCAGCAGGTAGAGGTTATTATTTACCAGCAGGTAGAGGTTATTATTTACCAGCAGGTAGAGGTTATTATCAGCAGGTA
>NW_026283381.1:0-5815 GCF_023373465.1 Oncorhynchus keta | reverse complement strand
AACCTGCAGCTCGCTCACAGCCTGCAGCTCGCTCACAACCTGCAGCTCGCTCACAACCTGCAGCTCGCTCACAACCTGCAGCTAGCTCACAACCTGCAGCTAGCTCACAACCTGCAGCTAGCTCACAGCTAGCTTGCACTCACCGTGGCATCCAGTACCAAAGCTATCCCTGAGGCCCACCTCCCGGCCTACTCAGCTGTTCACCCGAACCCCATTGGCTAGAGCCCAATACTCCACCGGATCCTTGCTGTAAACTCTGGACCTCGGCACCGGATCACCGCTGCTACCGATTGGCTATAGTGGCTAACGCCACTGCCACGAAGCTAGCATCAGCTAGCCGTGAGCCAGGCGCATCTCCCGGCTAGCAAACTAAATTCTACAATACCTCTTTCGCCATTTTGCTTGGATTCTCTGTCGACACAGCGCCCTGCCGCACCACCACGACTAGTCTGCCGACGAATACACCATCCGCTGTGCCTTCAACCGGCCTCCATCTGAGCAGACCCCCTACCACCCCCGGGCTACTAACTTTAAACGCTGTGTCGCCCACGTGCGAGCATAGTGGCGGCCCCAGCCGCGAACTCAGACTCTGTGTGTAGTTAATCCGACCCTCTCTGCCTCTCATCGCCATTTTACCTGCTGTTGTTGTGTTAGCTGATTAGCTGTTGTTGTCTCACCTGTTGTTTTAGCTAGCTCTCCCAATCAACACCTGCGATTACTTTATGCCTCGCTGTATGTCTCTCTCAAATGTCAATATGCCTTGTATACTGTTGTTCAGGTTAGTTATCATTGTTTTAGTTTACAATGGAGTCCCTAGTTCCACTCTTCATACCTCTGATACCTCCTTTGTCCCACCTCCCACATATGCGGTGACCTCACCAATTACAACCAGCATGTCCAGAGATACAACCTCTCTTATCATCACCCAGGGCCTGGGCTTACCTCCGCAGTACCCGCACCCCACCATACCCCTGTCTGCGCATTATGCCCTGAATATACTCTACCACGCCCAGAAATCTGCTCCTTTTATTCTTTGTCTCCATCGCTCTAGCAGCATTCTTCATCGACTCTGTCAATCACCATATTCTTATTGTCAGACTCAGTAGCCTCCGTTTTTCTAATGACTGCCTTGCCTGGTTTACCAACTACTTTGCAGACAGAGTTCAGTGTGTCAAATCGGAGGGCCTGTTGTCCGGTCCTCTGGCAGTCTCTATGGGGGTGCCACAGGGTTCAATTCTCTGGCCGACTCTTTTCTCTGTATATATCAATGATGTTGCTCTTGCTGCGGGTGAGTTCCCTGATCCACCTCTCGCAGACGACACCATTCTATATACTTCCGGCCCGTCCTTGGACACTGTGCTATCTAACCTCCAAACGAGCTTCAATGCCAGACAACACTCCTTCCGTGGCCTCCAACTGCTCTTAAACGCTAGTAAAACCAAATGCATGCTTTTCAACCGTTCGCTGCCTGCACCCGTACGCCTGACCAGCATCACCACCCTGGATGGTTCCGACCTTGAATATGTGGACATCTATAAGTACCTAGGTGTCTGGCTAGACTGTAAACTCTCCTTCCAGACTCATATCAAACATCTCCAATCTAAAATCAAATCTAGAGTCGGCTTTCTATTTCGCAACAAAGCCTCATTCACTCACGCCACCAAACTTACCCTAGTAAAACTGACTATCCTACCGATCCTCGACTTCGGCGATGTCATCTACAAAATAGCTTCCAATACTCTACTCAGCAAAATGGATGCAGTTTATCACAGTGCCATCCGTTTTGTTACAAAAGCACCTTAAACCACCCACCACTGCGACCTGTATGCTCTAGTCATTTGGCCCTCGCTACATATTGAGTATTAGACCCACTGGTTCAGGTCATCCTACAAGTCCATGCTAGGTAGCTCCACGCCTTATCTCAGTTCACTGGTCACGATGGTAACACCCACCCGTGGCACACGCTCCAGCAGGTGTATCTTTAGTCTATATAGGGTCTATAGCAGTCTAAATAGGGTCTATACTAGTCTAAAGTCAGGGTCTATAGTAGTCTAAATCTAAATCTAAATAGGGTCTATAGTAGTCTAAATAGGGTCTATAGTAGTCTAAATAGGGTCTATAGTAGTCTAAATAGGGTCTATAGTAGTCTAAATAGGGGTAGTCTAAATAGGGTCTATAGTAGTCTAAATAGGGTCTATAGTAGTCTAAATAGGGTCTATAGTAGTCTAAATAGGGTCTATACTAATAGGGTCTATAATTAAGGTCTATAGTAGTCTAAATAGGGTCTATAGTAGTCTAAATAGGGTCTATAGTAGTCTAAATAGGGTCTATACTAGTCTAAATAGGGTCTATAGTAGTCTAAATAGGGTCTATAGTAGTCTAAATAGGGTCTATAGTAGTCCTAAATAGGGTCTATACTAGTCTAAATAGGGTAGTCTAAATAGGGTCTATAGTAGTCTAAATAGGGTCTATAGTAGTCTAAATAGGGTCTATGGTAGCAGGGAGTGGGAGGCTGGTGTGTTCTCCTGTGATAGATAGGGAGAATACAAGGACAGAGCATAAAACACATAGACCTACACACACGCTCTGAACCCAGTGGACAGGATATCAGTGTCATGGTGCTGCTAATGGCACATCTGTCACATCCTCATCTCTCTGTCTCTGTCTCTGTCTCTCTCTGGGGTCAAGCGTTCACATGCAACAATAACAACTCAACTCATTCAGAATCCATTTCGTACAGTATAACATATTCAAAGACAAACGTGAAATAGCAACTTGTTTATTCTCCGTCTTCAGAATGCTTGGGGTCTTCAGAATGTTTGTGGTCTTCAGAATGCTTGTGGTCTTCCAGAATGCTTGTGGTCTTCAGAACTTGTGGTCTTGGGGTCTTCAGAATGCTTGTGGTCTTCAGAATGCTTGTGGTCTTCAGAATGCTTGTGGTCTTCAGAATGCTTGTGGTCTTCAGGAGTCTTCTTCAGAATGCTTGATGGTCTTCTTCAGAATGTTTGTGGTCCTCAGAATGCTTGTGGTCTTCAGAATGCTTGTGTTCTTTGTTATCAGAATGCTTGTGTTCTTCAGAATGCTTGTGGTCCTCAGAATTCTTGTGGTCTTCAGAATGATTGTTGTCCTCAGTATGCTCCTGGTTAACTCAGTCACAAATCAAATCAAAGTTTATTTGTCACTTGCGCCGGATACAACAGGTGTAGTAGACCTTACAGTGAAATGCTAACTTACAGGCTCAAACCAATAGTGTGGAGAAAAAAACGTACAGTATGAGTGTGTGTGTGTGTGTGTGTGTGTGTGTGTGTGTGTGTGTGTGTGTGTGTGTGTGTGTGTGTGTGTGTGTGTGTGTGTGTGTGTGTGTGTGTGTGTGTGTGTGTGTGTGTGTGTGTGTGTGTGTGTGTGTGTCGGTAAGTAAAGAAATAAAACAACAGTAAAAGACATTTGAAAAGAAGAGTAGCAAGGCTATATACAGACACCTGTTAGTCAGGCTTATTGAGGTAGTATGTACATGTAGGTATGGTTAAAGTGACTATGCATATACAGTATGATGAACAGAGAGTAGCAGTAGCGTAAAAAGAGGGTTGGCGGGTGGTGGGACACAATGCAGATAGCCCGGTTAGCCAATGTGTGGGAGCAATGGTTGGTCGGGCCAATTGAGGTGTATGTACATGAATGTATAGTTAAAGTGGCTATGCATGTAAGATAAACAGAGAGTAGCAGCAGCGTAAAAGGGGGTTGGGAGGCACACAATGCAAATAGTCTTGGTAACCATTTGGTTACCTGTTCAGAATCTTATGGCTTGGGGTAAAAACTGTTGAGAAGCCTTTTTTGTCCTAGACTTTGGCACTCTGGTACCGCTTGCCATGCGGTAGTAGAGAACAGTCTGTCTGTGGCTGGGGTCTTTGACACTGGGGCCTTCCTCTGACACCGCCTGGTGTAGGGTCCTGGATGGCAGCCAGCTTTGCCCCAGTGATGTACAGGAGCCGTACGCACTACCCTCTGAAGTGCCTTGCGGTCAGAGGCCGAGCAATTGCCATACCAGGCAGTGATGCAGCGGTCAGGATGCTCTCAATGTTGCAGCTGTAGAACCTTTTGAGGATCTCAGGACCCATGCCAAATGTTTTTAGTTTCCTGAGGGGAATAGGCTTTGTCGTGCCTCTTCATGACTGTCCTGGTGTGTTTGGACCAATCTAGTTTGTTGTTGATGTGGACACCAAGGAACTTTAAGCTCTCAACCTGCTCCACTACAGCCCCGTCGATGAGAATGGGGACGTGCTCGCGCTCCTTTTCCTGTGGTCCACAATCATATCCTTGGTCTTGGTTACGTTGAGGGATAGGTTGTTATTCTGGCACCACCCGGCCAGGTCTCTGACCTCACCCTATAGGCTGTCTCATCATGGTGGGTGATCAGGCCTACCACTGTTGTGTCGTCCAGCTAACTTAATGATGGTGTTGAGTCGTGCACTTGCCATGCAGTCATGGGTGAACAGGGAGTACAGGAGGGACTGAGCACGCACCTGTGGGGGCTACAGTGTTGAGCATCAGCGTGGCAGATGTGTTGCTACCTGCCCTCACCACTGGGAGCCCATCAGGAAGTCCAGGATCCAGTTGCAGAGAGGTGTTTAGTCCCAGGTTCCTTAGCTTAGTGATGAGCTTTGAGTGTACTATGGTGTTGAATGCTGAGCTGTAGTCAATGAAAAGCATTCTCACATAGATGTTCCTTTGTCCAGGTGGGAAAGGGCTGTGTGGCGTGCAATAGAGATTGCATCATCTGTGGATCTGTTTGGGGCGGTATGCAAATTGTTCAAGTGGGTCTAGGGTTTCTGAGATAATGGTGTTGATGTGAGCCATTACCAGCTACGGAGCGTTATCACACAGTCGTCGAACAGCTGATGCTCTCATGCTTGCCTCAGTGTTGCTTGCCTCGAAGTGAGCATAGAAGTGATTTAGCTCATCTGGTGGCTGTGTCACTGGACACCTCGCGGCTGTGCTTCCCTCTGTAATCTGTAATTTGCAAGCCCTGCCACATCCGGATGAGCATCGGAGCCGGTGTAGTATGATTCAATCTTAGCCCTGTATTGACGCTTTGCCTGTTTGATGGTTCGTCTCAGGGCATAGCTGGATTTCTTGTAAGCTTCCAGGTTAGAGTCCCACACCCTGAAAGCGGCAGCTCAGTGCGAATGTTGCCTGTAATCCATGGCTTCTGGTTGGGGGATGTACGTACAGTCACTTTGGGGAAGACGTCCTCAATGCACTTATTGATAAAGCCAGTGACTGATGTGGTGTATTCCTCAATGCCATCGGAAGAATCCAGGAACATGTTCCAGTCTGTGATAGCAAAACAGTCCTGTAGTTTAGCATCTGCTTCATCTGACCACTTTTTATAGATCTAGTCACTGGTGCTTCCTGCTTTAATTTTTGCTTGCAAGCTGGAATCGTGAGGATAGAGGTGTGGTCGGGTATATCAAATGGAGGGCGTGGGAGAGCTTTGTACGCGTCTTTGTGTGTGGCGTACAGGTGATCTAGAATGTTTTTTTTCTCTGGTTACACATTTAACATGTTGATAGAGATTTGGTAGAACTGATTTAAGTTTCCCTGCATTAAAGTCTCCAGCCACTAGGAGCGCCGCCTCTGGAGTGAGTGGTTTCCTGTTTGCTTATTTCCTTATACAGCTGACTGAGTGCGGTCTTTGTGCCAGCACCTGTCTGTGAGTAGTAAATAAACAGCCACGAAAGTATAGCTATGAAAACTCTAGGCAAGTTGGCCTGCAATTTATCATAATATACTCTACTTCAGGCGAGAAAAATCTAGA
>NW_026283380.1:0-1263 GCF_023373465.1 Oncorhynchus keta | reverse complement strand
GTAGTAGAGACGACCAGGGATGTTCTCTTGTTAAGTGCGTGCATTGGACCATTTTCCTGTCCTGCTAAGCATTCAAAAATGTAACAAGTAATTGTGGGTGTCAGGGAAAAAGTATGAAGTAAAAAGTACAGAACTTTCTTTAGGAATGTAGTTAAGTAAAAGGTCAAGTTGTAAAAAAATATATAAATATTAAAGTAAAGTATGGATACCCTCAAAAACTACTTAAGTAGCACTTTAAAGTATTTCAACCACTGCACAATTGACACAGTTTTTACACCAATTCTACACATTCCTTTGTCCAATGTCCTCCGGCACACTTCTCACATGTCTGGAATCTCCCTCCGACACACTGCTGCAACATGACCATAAGCTTGGCATCTGAACCTTAACGCTCCCATTGGACAACTGACATATCCTAACATGACTTCATCAGGTAAAGTCTCCTTCAAAACTGAAAAAGGACAGAAGGACTTATTTCCATTGTGGGCCTCTTGAATGGGATGAACCTTGACTAGAATACAGTATATACATATGAAGTGGGTAAAACAGTATGTAAACATTATTAAAGTGACCAGTGTTCCATGTCGATATACAAAGGGCAGCAGCCTCTAAGGTGCAGGGATGAGTAACGGGGTGGTACCCGGCTAGTGACAGTGGCTAAGTTCAGGGCAAGGTACTGGGTGGTACCCGGCTAGTGACAGTGGCTAAGTTCAGGGCAAGGTACTGGGTGGTACCCGGCTAGTGACAGTGACTAAGTTCAGGGCAAGGTACTGGGTGGTACCCGGCTAGTGACAGTGACTAAGTTCAGGGCAAGGTACTGGGTGGTACCCGGCTAGTGACAGTGACTAAGTTCAGGGCAAGGTACTGGGTGGTACCCGGCTAGTGACAGTGACTAAGTTCAGGGCAAGGTACTGGGTGGTACCCGGCTAGTGACAGTGACTAAGTTCAGGGCAAGGTACTGGGTGGTACCCGGCTTGTGACAGTGACTAAGTTCAGGGCAAGGTACTGGGTGGAGGCCAGTTAGTGATGGCTATTTAACAGTCTGATGGCCTTGAGATAGAAGCTGTTTTTCAGTCTCTCGGTCCCAGCTTTGATGCAACTGTACTGACCTCGCCTTCTGGATGATAGCGGGTGAACAGACCGTGGCTCGGTTGGCTGAGGTCCTTGATGATCTTCTTGGCCTTCCTGTGACACCAGGTGTTGTAGATGTCCTGAAGGGCAGGCAGTGTGCTCCCGGTGATGTGTTGGGCTAACCGCACCACC
>NW_026283379.1:0-10000 GCF_023373465.1 Oncorhynchus keta | reverse complement strand
CACACACACACACACACACACACACACACACACACACACACACACACACACACACACACACACACACACACACACACACACACACACACACACACACACACACACACACACACAGAGAGAGAGAGGAGCTAGTTAAAGCTGCCTCGGAGCAGGTCTTTGTCTGGGCCTGCAGTAAAACCCTTCAGGGGTCAGAGGTTGTGGCAGTCACATATTACCCAGCTATTAGAACGCTGGGTAATAGCAGAGGACAGAGAGGCCTGATAACGGGTCTGTGCTGGGCTGACACTCTGGAGGCCAGAACACTAGAGGTCCAGAGAGGAGGGAGGGATGAATTTCAACTTCCGGAAAATACCTATTTTTCAAAGTCCGGAAAAGATGCCTTTTCAGCGTACTGGAAAATACGTCTTCTAGACGTCATTTTGCTTACTGGGAATATTATAGTTTTGCGGGGGTGGTAGAACAGCAAGGACCCGTCCTGACTGAAGGGAAAATTCTTAAAAGTTCTCTGGTCTCATGAGAGTGATGACGCTCCAGCTAGCCTAACAATTGGACTGGCAGACTGTGAGAGAGAGAGAAAAATAGAAGATTTGGCATGGGTCCCCAGATCCTCAAAAAGTTCTACAGCTGCACCATCGAGAGCATCCTGACTGGTTGCATCACCACCTGGTATGGCAGAGGGACAGTGGTGTGTAGGTTCAGAGATGTCTGTCCTCATTGCAGTGAGCCAGAGAGACAGTGAGCCAGAGAGACAGTGAGCCAGAGAGACAGTGAATCAGAGAGACAGTAAACCAGAGAGACATTGAGCCAGAGAGACAGTGAGCCAGTGAGCTAGAGAGACAGTGAGATAGTGAGCCAGAGACAGAGAGACGGTGAGCCAGAGGCAGAGAGCCAGTGAGCCAGTGAGACAGTAAGCCAGTGAGCCAGAGGCAGAGAGACGGTGAGCCAGAGCCAGAGAGCCAATGAGCCAGAGAGCCAATGAGCCAGAGAGACAGTGAGCCAGAGGCAGGGTCAGTGAGCCAGAGGCAGAGAGACAGTTATCCGGAGAGACAGTGAGCCAGAGAGACAGTGAGCCAGTGAGCCAGTGAGCCAGTGAGGCAGAGGCAGAGAGACAGTGAGCCAGGGGCAGAGAGCCAGTGAGCCAGAGACCCAGTGAGCCAATGAGCCAGAGACAGTGAGACAGTGAGCAAGAGAGACAGTGATTAAGAGAGACAGTGAGCAAGAGAGACAGTGAGCCAGAGAGACAGTGAGCCAGAGACAGAGAGACAGTGAGCCAGAGACAGAGAGACAGTGAGCCAGAGACAGAGAAACAGTGAGCCAGAGACAGTGAGACAGTGAGCCAGAAAGACAGAGACAGAGAGACAGTGAGCCAGAGACAGAGAGACAGTGAACACACACTAGGGGTGTGACGATTTTGGTAACTATTATTGTCATGGAAATAGCCATGGTTATTGTCCTTCTGTAGCTCAGTTGGTAGAGCATGGCGCTTGTAACGCCAGGGTAGTGGGTTCGATCCCCGGGACCACCCATACTTAGAATGTATGCACACATGACTGTAAGTCGCTTTGGATAAAAGCGTCTGCTAAATGGCATATATTATTATTATTATATTATTGTCATCATTTAATTGTACTTGTTTTACTATCCTTGTGAGGACTTCTGGTACCCACAACGATAATAAAACAGACACACACACAGGAAAGGCTGAGCTGATAGAGAGAGATGGCTGCTCCTCAGTGAGAGGAAAGGCTGAGCTGATAGAGAGAGATGGCTGCTCCTCAGTGAGAGGAAAGGCTGAGCTGATAGAGAGAGATGGCTGCTCCTCAGTGAGAGGAAAGGCTGAGCTGATAGAGAGAGATGGCTGCTCCTCAGTGAGAGGAAATGCTGAGCTGATAGAGAGAGATGGCTGCTCCTCAGTCAGAGGAAAGGCTGAGCTGATAGAGAGAGATGGCTGCTCCTCAGTCCGAGGAAAGGCTGAGCTGATAGAGAGAGATGGCTGCTCCTCAGTCAGAGGAAAGGCTGAGCTGATAGAGAGAGATGGCTGCTCCTCAGTCAGAGGAAAGGCTGAGCTGATAGAGAGATGGCTGCTCCTCAGTCAGAGGAAAGGCTGAGCTGATAGAGAGAGATGGCTGCTCCTCAGTCAGAGGAAAGGCTGAGCTAATAGAGAGAGATGGCTGCTCCTCAGTCAGAGGAAAGGCTGAGCTGATAGAGATGTCTGCTCCTCAGTCAGAGGAAAGGCTGAGCTAATAGAGGTGGCTGCTCCTCAGTCAGAGGAAAGGCTGAGCTGATAGAGAGAGATGGCTGTTACTCAGTCAGAGGAATGGCTGAGCTGATAGAGAGAGATGGCTGCTCCTCAGTCAGAGGAAAGGCTGAGCTGATAGAGAGAGATGGCTGCTCCTCAGTCAGAGGAAAGGCTGAGCTGATAGAGAGAGATGGCTGTTCCTCAGTCAGAGGAATGGCTGAGCTGATAGAGAGAGATGGCTGCTCCTCAGTCAGAGGAAAGGCTGAGCTGATAGAGATGTCTGCTCCTCAGTCAGAGGAAAGGCTGAGCTAATAGAGAGAGATGTCTGCTCCTCAGTCAGAGGAAAGGCTGAGCTGATAAAGAGAGATGGCTGCTCCTCAGTCAGAGGAAAGGCTGAGCTGATAGAGAGAGATGGCTGCTCCTCAGTCAGAGGAAAGGCTGAGCTGATAGAGAGAGGTGTCTGCTCCTCAGTCAGAGGAAAGGCTGAGCTGATAGAGAGAGATGGCTGCTCCTCAATCAGAGGAAAGGCTGAGCTGATAGAGAGAGATGTCTGCTCCTCAGTTAGAGGAAAGGCTGAGCTGATAGAGAGAGATGGCTGCTCCTCAGTCAGAGGAAAGGCTGAGCTAATAGAGAGAGATGGCTGCTCCTCAGTCAGAGGAAAGGCTGAGCTGATAGAGAGAGATGGCTGCTCCTCAGTCAGAGGAAAGGCTGAGCTGATAGAGAGAGATGGCTGCTCCTCAGTCAGAGGAAAGGCTGAGCTGATAGAGAGAGATGGCTGCTCCTCAGTCAGAGGAAAGGCTGAGCTGATAGAGAGAGATGGCTGCTCCTCAGTCAGAGGAAAGGCTGAGCTGATAGAGAGAGATGTCTGCTCCTCAGTTAGAGGAAAAGCTGAGCTGATAGAGAGAGATGGCTGCTCCTCAGTCAGAGGAAAGGCTGAGCTAATAGAGAGAGATGTCTGCTCCTCAGTCAGAGGAAAGGCTGAGCTGATAGAGAGAGATGTCTGCTCCTCAGTCAGAGGAAAGGCTGAGCTGATAGAGATGTCTGATCCTCAGTCAGAGGAAAGGCTGAGCTGATAGAGAGAGATGTCTGCTCCTCAGTCAGAGGAAAGGCTGAGCTGATAGAGAGAGATGGCTGCTCCTCAGTGAGAGGAAAGGCTGAGCTGATAGAGAGAGATGGCTGCTCCTCAGTGAGAGGAAAGGCTGAGCTGATAGAGAGAGATGGCTGCTCCTCAGTCAGAGGAAAGGCTGAGCTGATAGAGGTGGCTGCTCCTCAGTCAGAGGAAAGGCTGAGCTGATAGAGAGAGATGGCTGCTCCTCAGTGAGAGGAAAGGCTGAGCTGATAGAGAGAGATGGCTGCTCCTCAGTCAGAGGAAAGGCTGAGCTGATAGAGAGAGATGTCTGCTCCTCAGTCAGAGGAAAGGCTGAGCTGATAGAGAGAGATGTCTGCTCCTCAGTCAGAGGAAAGGCTGAGCTGATAGAGAGAGATGGCTGCTCCTCAGTCAGAGGAAAGGCTGAGCTGATAGAGAGAGATGGCTGCTCCTCAGTCAGAGGAAAGGCTGAGCTGATAGAGAGAGATGTCTGCTCCTCAGTCAGAGGAAAGGCTGAGCTGATAGAGAGAGATGGCTGCTCCTCAGTCAGAGGAAAGGCTGAGCTAATAGAGAGAGATGTCTGCTCCTCAGTCAGAGGAAAGGCTGAGCTGATAGAGAGAGATGTCTGCTCCTCAGTCAGAGGAAAGGCTGAGCTGATAGAGATGTCTGATCCTCAGTCGGAGGAAAGGCTGAGCTGATAGAGAGAGATGTCTGCTCCTCAGTCAGAGGAAAGGCTGAGCTGATAGAGAGAGATGGCTGCTCCTCAGTGAGAGGAAAGGCTGAGCTGATAGAGAGAGATGACTGCTCCTCAGTGAGAGGAAAGGCTGAGCTGATAGAGAGAGATGGCTGCTCCTCAGTCAGAGGAAAGGCTGAGCTGATAGAGAGTGGCTGCTCCTCAGTCAGAGGAAAGGCTGAGCTGATAGAGAGAGATGGCTGCTCCTCAGTGAGAGGAAAGGCTGAGCTGATAGAGAGAGATGGCTGCTCCTCAGTCAGAGGAAAGGCTGAGCTGATAGAGAGAGATGTCTGCTCCTCAGTCAGAGGAAAGGCTGAGCTGATAGAGAGAGATGTCTGCTCCTCAGTCAGAGGAAAGGCTGAGCTGATAGAGAGAGATGGCTGCTCCTCAGTCAGAGGAAAGGCTGAGCTGATAGAGAGAGATGGCTGCTCCTCAGTCAGAGGAAAGGCTGAGCTGATAGAGAGAGATGGCTGCTCCTCAGTCAGAGGAAAGGCTGAGCTGATAGAGAGAGATGGCTGCTCCTCAGTCAGAGGAAAGGCTGAGCTAATAGAGAGAGATGTCTGCTCCTCAGTCAGAGGAAAGGCTGAGCTAATAGAGAGAGATGGCTGCTCCTCAGTCAGAGGAAAGGCTGAACTGATAGAGATGTCTGCTCCTCAGTCAGAGGAAAGGCTGAGCTGATAGAGAGAGATGGCTGCTCCTCAGTCAGAGGAAAGGCTGAGCTAATAGAGAGAGATGTCTGCTCCTCAGTCAGAGGAAAGGCTGAGCTAATAGAGAGAGATGGCTGCTCCTCAGTCAGAGGAAAGGCTGAGCTAATAGAGAGAGATGGCTGCTCCTCAGTCAGAGGAAAGGCTGAGCTGATAGAGAGAGATGGCTGCTCGTCAGAGAGACTGTATAGAGATGCCTGCATCCCAAATGGCACCCTATTCCCTATATAGTGCACTACTTTTGACCAGATCCCTATGGGCCCTGGTCAGAAATAGTGCACTACAAAATGAAAAGGGAGCCATTTGGACCGGAGCCGTAGAGTTCTCCTGGGTGACATTGCATCTGATCTGACCAGGAAGAGGACACTGTCTTGTCCCTTCACCCACAGATAGTCCTAGCCTGGCTGGCCTGCTGGCTGATAGAGACATAGGATAATAATGTGGGATTTATACCACAGAAAGGTAATCATATGGCTGCATTCACATCAAATGGGTGTCTGGTCACTGTGGTGTCAGATTACACATTACTGATGATGATGATGATGATGTTCTGAGTGTATGAGGATTGGTTTGTCATCACTGTGGTGTCAGATTACACATTACTGATGATGATGATGATGTTCTGAGTGTATGAGGATTGGTTTGTCATCACTGTGGTGTCAGATTACACATTACTGATGATGATGATGATGTTCTGAGTGTATGAGGATTGGTTTGTCATCACTGTGGTGTCAGATTACACATTACTGATGATGATGATGATGATGTTCTGAGTGTATGAGGATTGGTTTGTCATCACTGTGGTGTCAGATTACACATTACTGATGATGATGATGATGTTCTGAGTGTATGAGGATTGGTTTGTCATCACTGTGGTGTCAGATTACACATTACTGATGATGATGATGATGTTCTGAGTGTATGAGGATTGGTTTGTCATCACTGTGGTGTCAGATTACACATTACTGATGATGATGTTCTGAGTGTATGAGGATTGGTTTGTCATCACTGTGGGCATACATCAGATAGTTGTACACTTTATCCCTGAGGTTGGAATGGAAATATATAGAAATGTACTGTAGCCTATATAGCTCTTTACCAAGGCTGTGAGTAATTAAATTATAGTGTTAAATTATATTATTATATATATATTATATTATTGAGTGTTAAATTATAGCTGCGGTACAGCACTTTTACCACTACTTCCTACTTCCTACTTCCTACTTCCTACACTGACATTCAAATCAAATCAAATTTTATTTGTCACATACACATGGTTAGCAGATGTTAATGCGAGTGTAGCGAAATGCTTGTGCTTCTAGTTCCGACAATGCAGCAATAACGAAACCATTCAGATTCAAGTGTTTGTTGGAGATTTAATTTCATCCCTGTGGGAACAGAAGTGTTGAAATTCCCTCTTAATCTCCAGCTGATTGAACAACATAGTGTTCTGAGTTGAGTTTCAGTGCAGATGAAGTCCGAGTGTTGGCAGCACTCCACACTGTAATCATCAACAGCATATGGTCAACACAAGCACAACTCACCAGTCCCAGATCTACAGTCTTTACCAGGTACTGAAATAGTATCAGTTACAACATGTTGTTGATGGAGCCGTGCTCGTTCATTAACACAGTTATACTGACATATATATTACACATGGTTATAACAGAGTTATACTGACATATATATTACACATTGTTGTAATAGTTATACTGACATATATATTACACATGGTTATAACAGAGTTATACTGACATATATATTACACATTGTTGTAACAGAGTTATACTGACATATATATTACACATTGTTATAACAGAGTTATACACATGCCATATATATATTACACATTGTTATAACAGAGTTATACTGCCATATATATACACATTGTTGTAACACAGTTATACTGACATATATATTACACATTGTTATAACAGAGTTATACTGACATATATATTACACATTGTTGTAACAGAGTTATACTGACATATATATTACACATTGTTGTAACAGAGTTATACTGACATATATATTACACATTGTTATAACAGAGTTATACTGCCATATATATTACACATTGTTTGTAACAGAGTTATACTGACATATATATTACACATTGTTATAACAGAGTTATACTGCCATATATATTACACATTGTTGTAACACAGTTATACTGACATATATATTACACATTGTTATAACAGAGTTATACTGACATATATATTACACATTGTTATAACAGAGTTATACTGACATATATATTACACATTGTTGTAACAGAGTTATACTGACATATATATTACACATTGTTATAACAGAGTTATACTGACATATATATTACACATTGTTGTAACAGAGTTATACTGACATATATATTACACATTGTTATAACAGAGTTATACTGACATATATATTACACATTGTTGTAACAGAGTTATACTGACATATATATTACACATTGTTATAACAGAGTTATACTGACATATATATTACACATTGTTGTAATAGTTATACTGACATATATATTACACATGGTTATAACAGAGTTATACTGACATATATATTACACATTGTTGTAACAGAGTTATACTGCCATATATATTACACATTGTTGTAATAGTTATACTGCCATATATATTACACATGGTTATAACAGAGTTATACTGCCATATATATTACACATTGTTGTAACAGAGTTATACTGCCATATATATTACACATTGTTGTAACAGAGTTATACTGACATATATATTACACATTGTTGTAACAGAGTTATACTGCCATATATATTACACATTGTTGTAACAGAGTTATACTGCCATATATATTACACATTGTTGTAACAGAGTTATACTGACATATATATTACACATTGTTGTAACAGAGTTATACTGCCATATATATTACACATTGTTGTAACAGAGTTATACTGACATATATATTACACATTGTTGTAACAGAGTTATACTGACATATATATTACACATGGTTATAACAGAGTTATACTGACATATATATTACACATTGTTGTAACAGAGTTATACTGACATATATATTACACATTGTTGTAATAGTTATACTGACATATATATTACACATTGTTGTAACAGAGTTATACTGACATATATATTACACATTGTTATAACAGAGTTATACTGACATATATATTACACATTGTTGTAACAGTTATACTGACATATATATTACACATTGTTGTAACAGAGTTATACTGACATATATATTACACATTGTTATAACAGTTATACTGACATATATATTACACATTGTTGTAACAGTTATACTGACATATATATTACACATTGTTGTAATAGTTATACTGACATATATATTACACATTGTTGTAATAGTTATACTGACATATATATTACACATTGTTGTAACAGTTATACAGCCATATATATTACACATTGTTGTAACAGAGTTATACTGACATATATATTACACATTGTTGTAACAGTTATACTGACATATATATTACTCATTGTTATAACAGAGTTATACTGACATATATATTACACATTGTTGTAACAGAGTTATACTGACATATATATTACACATTGTTGTAACAGTTATACTGACATATATATTACACATTGTTGTAACAGTTATACTGACATATATATTACACATTGTTGTAACAGTTATACTGACATATATATTACACATTGTTGTAATAGTTATACTGACATATATATTACACATTGTTGTAATAGTTATACTGACATATATATTACACATTGTTGTAACAGTTATACTGACATATATATTACACATTGTTGTAACAGAGTTATACTGACATATATATTACACATTGTTGTAACAGTTATACTGACATATATATTACACATTGTTGTAACAGTTATACTGACATATATATTACACATTGTTGTAACAGTTATACTGACATATATATTACACATTGTTGTAACAGAGTTATACTGACATATATATTACACATTGTTGTAACAGTTATACTGACATATATATTACACATTGTTGTAATAGTTATACTGACATATATATTACACATTGTTGTAACAGAGTTATACTGACATATATATTACACATTGTTGTAACAGTTATACTGACATATATATTACACATTGTTGTAACAGTTATACTGACATATATATTACACATTGTTGTAACAGTTATACTGACATATATATTACACATTGTTGTAACAGTTATACCGACATATATATTACACATTGTTGTAACAGAGTTATACTGACATATATATTACACATTGTTGTAATAGTTATACTGACATATATATTACACATTGTTGTAATAGTTATACTGACATATATATTACACATTGTTGTAACAGTTATACTGACATATATATTACACATTGTTATAATAGTTATACTGACATATATATTACACATTGTTGTAATAGTTATACTGACATATATATTACACATTGTTGTAATAGTTATACTGACATATATATTACACATTGTTGTAATAGTTATACTGACATATATATTACACATTGTTATAACAGAGTTATACTGACATATACATTACACATTGTTATAACAGAGTTATACTGACATATATATTACACATTGTTGTAATAGTTATACTGACATATATATTACACATTGTTGTAACAGTTATACAGCCATATATATTACACATTGTTGTAACAGTTATACAGCCATATATATTACACATTGTTGTAACAGAGTTATACTGACATATATATTACACATTGTTGTAACAGAGTTATACTGACATATATATTACACATTGTTGTAACAGTTATACTGACATATATATTACACATTGTTGTAACAGTTATACTGACATATATATTACACATTGTTGTAATAGTTATACTGACATATATATTACACATTGTTGTAATAGTTATACTGACATATATATTACACATTGTTGTAATAGTTATACTGACATATATATTACACATTGTTATAACAGAGTTATACTGACATATATATTACACATTGTTATAACAGAGTTATACTGACATATATATTACACATTGTTGTAACAGAGTTATACTGACATATATATTACACATTTTTGTAACAGAGTTATACTGACATATATATTACACATTGTTGTAACAGTTATACTGACATATATATTACACATTGTTGTAACAGAGTTATACTGACATATATATTGTCCCTCATCAGAGGGACATCTTACTGAAAACTATTCAAAATACTTTCTATTTG
>NW_026283378.1:0-1109 GCF_023373465.1 Oncorhynchus keta | reverse complement strand
GGAAGGTGAACAGTGCACACAGCAGGAGGAGGGGATGGTGTCTGTGGAGTGGGAAGGTGAACAGTGCACACGGCAGGAGGAGGGGATGGTGTCTGTGGAGTGGGAAGGTGAACAGTGCACACAGCAGGAGGAGGGGATGGTGTCTGTGGAGTGGGAAGGTGAACAGTGCACACAGCAGGAGGAGGATGGTGTCTGTGGAGTGGGAAGGTGAACAGTGCACACAGCAGGAGGAGGGGATGGTGTCTGTGGAGTGGGAAGGTGAACAGTGCACACAGCAGGAGGAGGGGATGGTGTCTGTGGAGTGGGAAGGTGAACAGTGCACACAGCAGGAGGAGGGGGCTTGGTGTCTGTGGAGTGGGAAGGTGAACAGTGCACACAGCAGGAGGAGGGGATGGTGTCTGTGGAGTGGGAAGGTGAACAGTGCACACGGCAGGAGGAGGGGATGGTGTCTGTGGAGTGGGAAGGTGAACAGTGCACACAGCAGGAGGAGGGGATGGTGTCTGTGGAGTGGGAAGGTGCACAGTGCACACAGCAGGAGGAGGGGATGGTGTCTGTGGAGTGGGAAGGTGAACAGTGCACACAGCAGGAGGAGGGGATGGTGTCTGTGGAGTGGGAAGGTGAACAGTGCACACAGCAGGAGGAGGGGATGGTGTCTGTGGAGTGGGAAGGTGAACAGTGCACACGGCAGGAGGAGGGGATGGTGTCTGTGGAGTGGGAAGGTGAACAGTGCACACAGCAGGAGGAGGGGATGGTGTCTGTGGAGTGGGAAGGTGAACAGTGCACACAGCAGGAGGAGGGAGCTTGGTGTCTGTGGAGTGGGAAGGTGAACAGTGCACACAGCAGGAGGAGGGGATGGTGTCTGTGGAGTGGGAAGGTGAACAGTGCACACAGCAGGAGGAGGGGAGCTTGGTGTCTGTGGGAGGGGAAGGTGAACAGGTGCACACAGCAGGAGGAGGGGATGGTGTCTGTGGAGTGGGAAGGTGAACAGTGCACACAGCAGGAGGAGGGAGCTTGGTGTCTGTGGAGTGGGGAAGTGGTGCACAGTGCACACGGCAGGAGGAGGATGCTTGGTGTCTGTGGAGTGGGAAGGTGAACAGTGCACACAGCAG
>NW_026283377.1:62500-65000 GCF_023373465.1 Oncorhynchus keta | reverse complement strand
TCTACCTCCTCCTCTTAACTACTCCATCATCCTTTCTCTACCTCCTCCTCTTAACTACTCCATCATCCTTTCTCTACCTCCTCCTCTTAACTACTCCATCATCCTCTCTACCTCCTCCTCTTAACAACTCCATCATCCTTTCTCTACCTCCTCCTCTTAACTACTCCATCATCCTTTCTCTACCTCCTCCTCTTAAATACTCCATCATCCTTTCTCTACCTCCTCCTCTTAACTACTCCATCATCCTTTCTCTACCTCCTCCTCTTAACTACTCCATCATCCTTTCTCTACCTCCTCCTCTTAACTACTCCATCATCCTCTCTCTACCTCCTCCTCTTCACTACTCCATCATCCTCTCTACCTCCTCCTCTTAACTACTCCATCATCCTCTCTACCTCCTCCTCTTAACTACTCCATCATCCATCATCTCTCTACCTCCTACTCTTAACTACTCCATCATCCTCTCTCTACCTCCTACTCTTAACTACTCCATCATCCTTTCTCTACCTCCTCCTCTTAACTACTCCATCATCCTCTCTACCTCCTCCTCTACCTCTCTCTAGCCAATAGCAACTCTCTCCAATGACATCACCCCTCCCTCCCTCCCTCCCTCCCCCCTCCCTCCCTCCCTCCCTCCCTCCCTCCCTCCCTCCCTCTGTCCCTCCCTCCTCCCTCCCTCTGTCCCTCCCTCCCTCCCTCCCTCCCTCCCTCCCTCCCTCCCTCTGTCCCTCCCTCCCTCCCTCCTCCCTCCCTCCCTCCTCCGTCCCTCCCTCCCTCCTCCCCCTCCGTCCCTCCCTCCCCCCCCCTCCCTCCCTCCCTCCCTCCCTCCCTCCCTCCCCCTCCCTCCCTCCCTCCCCTCCCTCCCTCCCCCTCCGTCCGGCCTGCAGTAGGTAGGCTGGTTACGTCAGCTGGTTCAAATATTAAACAAGGGGCAGAAACATCCCAGTAAATAATTCAGAGGCAGCATTAGCAGTAGCTCGCCCCCGCAGAGAGCTTCACTCCCCCTGCCCTGCCCTGTCCTGCCCTGCCCAGCACGGAGCACCCTGAGTGGGCTAGACCTCCCTCAAGAGCTGCCTGCCCTGGTGGGTCAGGAGAGGAGACGATAACATCATCCCCTTATAATAGAACAGACAGAGAGAGAGAGAGAGAGAGACAGAGAGACAGAGAGAGAGACAGAGAGACAGAGAGAGACAGAGAGACAGAGAGACAGAGAGACAGAGAGACAGAGAGACAGACAGAGAGAGACAGAGAGAGACAGAGAGAGACAGAGAGAGAGAGACACAGAGAGACACAGAGAGACAGAGAGAGAGAGAGACACAGAGAGACACAGAGAGACAGAGAGAGACAGAGAGAGACAGAGACGATAGGCCGATACCCACTAATGATCAAAATCAAGAAAAGAGACGTTAAATTCTATAACCACCTAAAAGGAAGCGATTCCCAAACCTTCCATAACAAAGCCATCACCTACAGAGAGATGAACCTGGAGAAGAGTCCCCTAAGCAAGCTGGTCCTGGGGCTCTGTTCACAAACACAAACACACCCTACAGAGCCCCAGGACAGCAACACAATTAGACCAAATCATGAGAAAACAAAAAGATAATTACTTGACACATTGGAAAGAATTACCAAAAACAGAGCAAACTAGAATGTTATTTGTCCCTAAACAGAGAGTACACAGTGACAGAATACCTGACCACTGTGACTGACCCAAACTTAAGGAAAGCTTTGACTATGTACAGACTCAGTGAGCAGAGAGACAGAGAGACAGATTGACAGAGAGAGAGAGAGAGAGAGAGACACATAGAGAGAGAGAGAGAGAGAGAGAGAGAGAGAGAGAGAGAGAGAGAGAGAGAGAGAGAGAGAGAGAGACAGAGAGAGAGAGAGAGAGAGAGAGAGAGAGAGACAGAGAGAGAGAGACAGAGAGAGACAGAGAGAGACAGAGACAGAGACAGAGACAGAGACAGAGACAGAGACAGAGAGAGACAGAGAGAGAGAGAGAGAGATACAGACAGAAAGTGACAGGTCAGTAGTGTGTGTGAGTGACCATGTCTCTGTGTAGATGTATGGCCATGCCTCTCCCCTCCACCCTGCAGGACTCCTGACCCAGCCCTGCCCCGCCTGGACGACCCGTCTTGAGGCAGAGAGGGACCGTTTCTCCCTCCACGGGGGCAGTCAGTGTGGATCCGTCAGGCCCGCTTAGAGTCCTCTCCTATGGGCATCGCGGCGCAGCAGGGTCCCTTATCCCTGGAGGTTGTGTTCCTTTGATAGAGCCCCCACGGCCCCCCCAGGCCAGAGACAGGTCATTGTGCCCCCGCAGCGGGGGGTCTTTCAGGGCTGACTCTTGCATTGTGGGAGTGAACATGCCAAGCAAGCACCACAATCTACAGTTGGAAAACAACTCCGCATCACATCTCACTCTGCTACACAACGACTTGTTGTGGTCAGGAAGCTACCACTGATGTCCTGACAGAGTGTTAGTTACCCAGAGTGATGTCCT
>NW_026283377.1:37500-57500 GCF_023373465.1 Oncorhynchus keta | reverse complement strand
AATCGGTGACATCACTTCCTTGTTAACAACGCTTCAAATCAAATCGGTGACATCACTTCCTTGTTAACAACGCTTCAAATCAAATCGGTGACATCACTTCCTTGTTAACAACGCTTCAAATCGGTGACATCACTTCCTTGTTAACAACGCTTCAAATCAAATCGGTGACATCACTTCCTTGTTAACAACGCTTCAAATCAAATCGGTGACATCACTTCCTTGTTAACAACGCTTCAAATCAAATCGGTGACATCACTTCCTTGTTAACAACGCTTCAAATCGGTGACATCACTTCCTTGTTAACAACGCTTCAAATCAAATCGGTGACATCACTTCCTTGTTAACAACGCTTCAAATCGGTGACATCACTTCCTTGTTAACAACGCTTCAAATCGGTGACATCACTTCCTTGTTAACAACGCTTCAAATCGGTGACATCACTTCCTTGTTAACAACGCTTCAAATCAAATCACTGACATCACTTCCTTGTTAACAACGCTTCAAATCAAATCGGTGACATCACTTCCTTGTTAACGACGCTTCAAATCGGTGACGTGTTACAGAGGGTCCCTGGTTCAAGACCAGGTTGGGAGGCCATGTGTTGCAGAGGGTCCCTGGTTCGAGTCCAGGTTGGGAGGCCATGTGTTACAGAGGGTCCCTGGTTCGAGTCCAGGTTGGGAGGCGATGTGTTACAGAGGGTCCCTGGTTCGAGTCCAGGTTGGGAGGCGATGTGTTACAGAGGGTCCCTGGTTCGAGTCCAGGTTGGGAGGCCATGTGTTACAGAGGGTCCCTGGTTCGAGTCCAGGTTGGGAGGCGACGTGTTACAGAGGGTCCCTGGTTCGAGTCCAGGTTGGGAGGCCATGTGTTGCAGAGGGTCCCTGGTTCGAGTCCAGGTTGGGAGGCGATGTGTTGCAGAGGGTCCCTGGTTCGAGTCCAGGTTGGGAGGCCATGTGTTACAGAGGGTCCCTGGTTCGAGTCCAGGTTGGGAGGCCATGTGTTACAGAGGGTCCCTGGTTCGAGTCCAGGTTGGGAGGCGACGTGTTGCAGAGGGTCCCTGGTTCGAGTCCAGGTTGGGAGGCCATGTGTTGCAGAGGGTCCCTGGTTCGAGTCCAGGTTGGGAGGCGATGTGTTACAGAGGGTCCCTGGTTCGAGTCCAGGTTGGGAGGCCATGTGTTACAGAGGGTCCCTGGTTCGAGTCCAGGTTGGGAGGCCATGTGTTACAGAGGGTCCCTGGTTCGAGTCCAGGTTGGGAGGCGATGTGTTACAGAGGGTCCCTGGTTCGAGTCCAGGTTGGGAGGCCATGTGTTGCAGAGGGTCCCTGGTTCGAGTCCAGGTTGGGAGGCCATGTGTTACAGAGGGTCCCTGGTTCGAGTCCAGGTTGGGAGGCCATGTGTTGCAGAGGGTCCTGGGTTCGAGTCCAGGTTGGGAGGCCATGTGTTGCAGAGGGTCCCTGGTTCGAGTCCAGGTTGGGAGGCCATGTGTTACAGAGGGTCCCTGGTTCGAGTCCAGGTTGGGAGGCGATGTGTTGCAGAGGGTCCCTGGTTCGAGTCCAGGTTGGGAGGTGATGTGTTACAGAGGGTCCCTGGTTCGAGTCCAGGTTGGGAGGCCATGTGTTACAGAGGGTCCTGGGTTCGAGTCCAGGTTGGGAGGCCATGTGTTACAGAGGGTCCCTGGTTCGAGTCCAGGTTGGGAGGAGATGTGTTACAGAGGGTCCCTGGTTCGAGTCCAGGTTGGGAGGCGATGTGTTACAGAGGGTCCCTGGTTCGAGTCCAGGTTGGGAGGCGATGTGTTGCAGAGGGTCCCTGGTTCGATGTCCAGGTTGGGAGGCGACGTGTTGCAGAGGGTCCCTGGTTCGAGTCCAGGTTGGGAGGCCATGTGTTGCAGAGGGTCCCTGGTTCGATGTCCAGGTTGGGAGGCCATGTGTTGCAGAGGGTCCCTGGTTCGATGTCCAGGTTGGGAGGCCATGTGTTGCAGAGGGTCCCTGGTTCGAGTCCAGGTTGGGAGGCGATGTGTTACAGAGGGTCCCTGGTTCGAGTCCAGGTTGGGAGGCCATGTGTTGCAGAGGGTCCCTGGTTCGAGTCCAGGTTGGGAGGCGATGTGTTGCAGAGGGTCCCTGGTTCGATGTCCAGGTTGGGAGGCGATGTGTTGCAGAGGGTCCCTGGTTCGAGTCCAGGTTGGGAGGCCATGTGTTGCAGAGGGTCCCTGGTTCGATGTCCAGGTTGGGAGGCCATGTGTTGCAGAGGGTCCCTGGTTCGATGTCCAGGTTGGGAGGCCATGTGTTGCAGAGGGTCCCTGGTTCGAGTCCAGGTTGGGAGGCGATGTGTTACAGAGGGTCCCTGGTTCGAGTCCAGGTTGGGAGGCCATGTGTTGCAGAGGGTCCCTGGTTCGAGTCCAGGTTGGGAGGCCATGTGTTGCAGAGGGTCCCTGGTTCGAGTCCAGGTTGGGAGGCCATGTGTTGCAGAGGGTCCCTGGTTCGAGTCCAGGTTGGGAGGCGATGTGTTACAGAGGGTCCCTGGTTCGAGTCCAGGTTGGGAGGCCATGTGTTGCAGAGGGTCCCTGGTTCGAGTCCAGGTTGGGAGGCCATGTGTTGCAGAGGGTCCCTGGTTCGAGTCCAGGTTGGGAGGCGATGTGTTACAGAGGGTCCCTGGTTCGAGTCCAGGTTGGGAGGCGATGTGTTACAGAGGGTCCCTGGTTCGAGTCAGGTTGGGAGGGCGATGTGTTACAGAGGGTCCCTGGTTCGAGTCCAGGTTGGGAGGCGATGTGTTACAGAGGGTCCCTGGTTGAGTCCAGGTTGGGAGGCGATGTTGCAGAGGGTCCCTGGTTCGAGTCCAGGTTGGGAGGCGATGTGTTGCAGAGGGTCCCTGGTTCCCAATAAAGGCCATTAAATTGAAGTGAATAGAGTTGAATTAAATTGAATGTAAATTAATTAAATTGAATGTAAATGAATTGAATGGAATTTAAATGAATTGAATGGAATTGAAAGGAATGGTAACATATGTTTCCCATGACAACAAAGCTTCTGAAATTGAAATAGGATAGAATTGACAAGAGGTTACTTCAGTGTGTTGATAGGACGACACACACACACACACACACACACACACACACACACACACACACACACACACTATATTTTAAGGACATAATCTCTTAGAGGTATGTGAGAAATTCCTACCCCACACTGCCATTCACTTTAAACAGTCAGCAACACCACACACACACACACACACACACACACACACACTATATTTTAAGGACATAATCTCTTAGAGGTATGTGAGAAATTCCTACCCCACACTGCCATTCACTTTAAACAGTCAAGCAACACCCAACACCACACACACACACACACACACACACACACACACACACACACACACACACACACACACACACACACACACACACACACACACACACACACACACACACACACACACACACACACACAGAGATATCCCCTCCCCCCCACACCAAACAGCAAAAGGAGAAATCCTAAACCTGAAAACATACAAGGTAGGAAACCTGTTTCTACAAGACTCTCCCTCTCTCTTTCCTTCTCTCCTTCTCTGAACTGCATTCCTCCCTCCGCGGTTTACATGTACCGAGTGCTCTCTCGTTCCGTCTTTCGCTCTCGATCACTTCCTGTGTGGTTTTAATGAGGGTAACACATGTCCCTGGGGCCGGCTGGTTAAAATAACTCCCCCCGCCTGACACTTCCCATGTAGATTAACACTGAGGAGAGGCAGCAACAGACACAGATACAGATTCACTACTATAACAGCTGCTGCTGCCTGCCAGGCCATGGAGACACGGTCTCACACACACACACACACACACACACACACACACACACACACACACACACACACACACACACACACACACACACACACACACACACACACACACACACACACACACACAGAGAGGGACAGACAGCAGCCTTCATTAGGCTACATGACAGACAGACAGACAGACAGACAGACAGACAGACAGACAGACAGACAGACAGACAGACAGACACACACAGACACACACACAGAGGGGACAGACAGCAGCCTTCATTAGGCTACATGACAGACAGACAGACAGACAGACAGACAGACAGACAGACAGACAGACAGACAGACAGACAGACAGCAGCCAGACAGGCTACATGACAGACAGACAGACAGACAGACACATTAGGCACACACAGAGGGACAGACAGACAGACAGACAGACACGCACAGAGAGGGACAGACAGCAGCCAGATTAGGCTACAGACAGACAGACAGACAGACAGACAGACAGACAGACAGACAGACAGACAGACAGACAGACAGACAGACAGACAGACAGACACAGAGGGACAGACAGCAGCCTTCATTAGGCTACATGACAGACAGACAGACAGACAGACAGACAGACAGACAGACAGACAGACAGACAGACAGACACAGAGGGACAGACAGCAGCCTTCATTAGGCTACATGACAGACAGACAGACAGACAGACAGACAGACAGACAGACAGACAGACTTTAAATGGTTTAACTTGGGTCAAAGGTTTCGGGTAGCCTTCCACAACCTTCCCACAATAAGTTGGGTGAGTTTTGGCCCATTCGTCCTGACAGAGCTGGTGTAACTAAGTCAGGTTTGTAGGTCTCCTTGCTCACACACACTTTTCAGTTCTGCCCAAATGTTATATAGGATTGAGGTCAGGGCTTTGTGATGGCCACTCCAATATCTTGAATTTGTTGTCCTTAAGGCATTTTGCCACAACTTTGGAAGTATTCTTGGGGTCATTGTCCATTTGGAAGACCCATTTATGAACTAGCTTTAACTTAACTTAAGCTTAAACTGATGTCTTGAGATGATGCTTCAATATATCCACATACTTTCTGACTCCAGATCTGACTCCAGGTCTGACTCCAGGTCTGTGTCTGACTCCAGGTCTGTGTCTGACTCCAGGTCTGACTCCAGGTCTGTGTCTGACTCCAGATCTGACTCCAGGTCTGACTCCAGGTCTGTGTCTGACTCCAGATCTGACTCCAGGTCTGACTCCAAGTCTGTGTCTGACTCCAGGTCTGTGTCTGACTCCAGGTCTGACTCCAGGTCTGGGTCTGTCTCCAGGTCTGTCTCCAGGTCTGTCTCCAGGTCTGACTCCAGGTCTGACTCCAGGTCTGACTCCAGGTCTGGGTCTGTCTCCAGGTCTGGGTCTGTCTCCAGGTCTGTCTCAGGTCTGTCTCCAGGTCTGACTCCAGGTCTGTCTCCAGGTCTGTCTCCAGGTCTGACTCCAGGTCTGGGTCTGTCTCCAGGTCTGGGTCTGTCTCCCAGGTCTGTCTCCCAGGTCTGTCTCCAGGTCTGTCTCCAGGTCTGTCTCCAGGTCTGTGTCTGTCTCCAGGTCTGTCTCCAGGTCTGTCTCCAGGTCTGTCCAGGTCTGTCTCCAGGTCTGTCTCCAGGTCTGTCTCCAGGTCTGTCTCCAGGTCTGTCTCCAGGTCTGTCTGTCTCCAGGTCTGTCTCAGGTCTGTCTCCAGGTCTGTGTCTGTCTCCAGGTCTGACTCCAGGTCTGACTCCAGGTTTGGGTCTGACTCCAGGTGTGGGTCTGACTCCAGGTCTGTGTCTGACTCCAGGTCTGTGTCTGACTCCAGGTCTGTGTCTGACTCCAGGTCTGTGTCTGACTCCAGGTCTGTGTCTGACTCCAGGTCTGACTCCAGGTCTGACTCCAGGTCTGACTCCAGGTCTGACTCCAGGTCTGTCTCCAGGTCTGTCTCCAGGTCTGTCTCCAGGTCTGACTCCAGGTCTGACTCCAGGTCTGACTCCAGGTCTGTGTCTGACTCCAGGTCTGACTCCAGGTCTGACTCCAGGTCTGACTCCAGGTCTGTATCCAGGTCTGACTCCAGGTCTGACTCCAGGTCTGACTCCAGATCTGGGTCTGTCTCCAGGTCTGTCTCCAGGTCTGTCTCCAGGTCTGGGTCTGACTCCAGGTCTGTCTCCAGGTCTGACTCCAGATCTGGGTCTGTCTCCAGGTCTGTCTCCTGTCTCCAGGTCTGTCTCCAGGTCTGGGTCTGACTCCAGGTCTGTCTCCAGGTCTGACTCCAGGTCTGTCTCCAGGTCTGGGTCCGTCTCCAGGTCTGTCTCCAGGTCTGTCTCCAGGTCTGACTCCAGGTCTGACTCCAGGTCTGTGTCTGACTCCAGGTCTGTCTCCAGGTCTGTCTCCAGGTCTGTCTCCAGGTCTGTCTCCAGGTCTGACTCCAGATCTGACTCCAGATCTGACTCCAGATCTGACTCTGGTTGTGGACTGGGTGGCAGATGGCCAGCTCCTGCTCTGAGGGTCATGAGTTCAATATCATTGACAGGCATTCATTTATTTATTTATTTATTCGAAATTTGAGGTTTGGAGCAATTTATAAATGTGTAAAAAGGTCTAATTTGTCACTGAGACTGTGATAACTCGTTGATAGGCTATAATGTTATATATCAACAACTCTTTAATTGACAGCCTTGTTTATAACCCGTTTATAGGCTACTGAAAACGGCTTGTATAAAAGGCCCGTTTCGTCTACAAATGCTTTGCTGATAAATATCTAGGTCTGTTTTAGTTTCATTTTGTTTGACCCCAGTACTACAACCAAAAATGTATTCGATCACTTCGTTGTGATGACTCGGCGATAAAACCTTATATTTGAATTTAATAACGGCGGCTTTCAACGACAAAACAACATTTAATCATTACAGTGTTTTCAGATGAATGTTCTGTTGTCAAATCGGACGTTTCATGTTGTAAAGGTTCCCGTGGTAATAACTATAGGTTCCCCTTGTAATAACTATAGGTTCCCGTGGTAATAACTATAGGTTCCCTTTGTAATAACTATAGGTTCCCCTTGTAATAACTATAGGTTCCCGTTGTAATAACTAAAGGTTCCCGTGGTAATAACTATAGGTTCCCGTTGTAATAACTATAGGTTAATAACTATAGGTTCCCGTTGTAATAACTATAGGTTCCCGTTGTAATAACTATAGGTTCCCGTGGTAATAACTATAGGTTCCCGTTGTAATAACTATAGGTTCCCGTTGTAATAACTATAGGTTCCCGTGGTAATAACTATAGGTTCCCGTTGTAATAACTATAGGTTCCCGTGGTAATAACTATAACTATAGGTTCCCGTGGTAATAACTATAGGTTCCCGTGGTAATAACTATAACTATAGGTTCCCGTGGTAATAACTATAGGTTCCCGTGGTAATAACTATAGGTTCCGTGGTAATAACTATAGGTTCCGTGGTAATAACTATAGGTTCCCGTGGTAATAACTATAGGTTCCCGTGGTAATAACTATAGGTTCCCGTGGTAATAACTATAGGTTCCCGTGGTAATAACTATAGGTTCCCATTGTAATAACTATAGGTTCCCGTGGTAATAACTATAGGTTCCCGTGGTAATAACTATAGGTTCCCCTTGTAATAACTATAGGTTCCCGTGGTAATAACTATAGGTTCCCGTTGTAATAACTATAGGTTCCCGTTGTAATAACTATAGGTTCCCGTGGTAATAACTATAGGTTCCCGTGGTAATAACTATAGGTTCCAGTTGTAATAACTATAGGTTCCCGTGGTAATAACTATAGGTTCCCGTTGTAATAACTATAGGTTAATAACTATAGGTTCCGTGGTAATAACTATAGGTTCCCGTTGTAATAACTATAGGTTCCCGTGGTAATAACTATAGGTTCCCGTTGTAATAACTATAGGTTCCCGTTGTAATAACTATAGGTTCCCGTGGTAATAACTATAGGTTCCCGTTGTAATAACTATAGGTTCCCGTTGTAATAACTATAGGTTCCCGTTGTAATAACTATAGGTTCCCGTGGTAATAACTATAGGTTCCCGTTGTAATAACTATAGGTTCCCGTTGTAATAACTATAGGTTCCCGTTGTAATAACTATAGGTTCCCGTTGTAATAACTATAGGTTCCGTGGTAATAACTATAGGTTCCCGTTGTAATAACTATAGGTTCACGTTGTAATAACTATAGGTTCCCGTTGTAATAACTATAGGTTCCCGTGGTAATAACTATAGGTTCCCGTGGTAATAACTATAGGTTCCCGTTGTAATAACTATAGGTTCCCGTTGTAATAACTATAGGTTCCCGTTGTAATAACTATAGGTTCCCGTTGTAATAACTATAGGTTCCCGTTGTAATAACTATAGGTTCCCGTTGTAATAACTATAGGTTCCCGTGGTAATAACTATAACTATAGGTTCCCGTGGTAATAACTATAGGTTCCCGTGGTAATAACTATAACTATAGGTTCCCGTGGTAATAACTATAGGTTCCCGTGGTAATAACTATAGGTTCCCGTGGTAATAACTATAGGTTCCCGTTGTAATAACTATAGGTTCCCGTTGTAATAACTATAGGTTCCAGTTGTAATAACTATAGGTTCCCGTGGTAATAACTATAACTATAGGTTCCCGTGGTAATAACTATAGGTTCCTGTGGTAATAACTATAGGTTCCCGTTGTAATAACTATAGGTTCCCGTTGTAATAACTAAAGGTTCCGTTGTAATAACTATAGGTTCCCGTTGTAATAACTATAGGTTCCCGTTGTAATAACTATAGGTTCCCGTTGTAATAACTATAGGTTCCCGTGGTAATAACTATAGGTTCCCGTTGTAATAACTATAGGTTCCCGTTGTAATAACTATAGGTTCCCGTTGTAATAACTATAGGTTCCCGTGGTAATAACTAAAGGTTCCTGTGGTAATAACTAAAGGTTCCTGTGGTAATAACTATAGGTTCCCGTTGTAATAACTATAGGTTCCCGTGGTAATAACTATAGGTTCCCGTGGTAATAACTATAGGTTAATAACTATAGGTTCCCGTGGTAATAACTATAGGTTCCCGTTGTAATAACTATAGGTTCCCGTTGTAATAACTATAGGTTCCCGTTGTAATAACTATAGGTTCCCGTTGTAATAACTATAGGTTCCCCTTGTAATAACTATAGGTTCCTGTTGTAATAACTATAGGTTCCCGTTGTAATAACTATAGGTTCCCGTGGTAATAACTATAGGTTCCCGTGGTAATAACTATAGGTTCCCGTGGTAATAACTATAGGTTCCCGTGGTAATAACTATAGGTTCCCGTGGTAATAACTATAGGTTCCCGTGGTAATAACTATAGGTTCCCGTGGTAATAACTATAGGTTCCTAACTATAGGTTCCCGTGGTAATAACTATAGGTTCCGTTGTAATAACTATAGGTTCCCGTGGTAATAACTATAGGTTCCCGTGGTAATAACTATAGGTTCCCGTGGTAATAACTATAGGTTCCCGTGGTAATAACTATAGGTTCCCTTTGTAATAACTATAGGTTCCCGTGGTAATAACTATAGGTTCCCGTGGTAATAACTATAGGTTCCCGTTGTAATAACTATAGGTTCCCGTGGTAATAACTATAGGTTCCCGTTGTAGTAACTATAGGTTCCCGTGGTAATAACTATAGGTTCCCGTTGTAGTAACTATAGGTTCCCGTGGTAATAACTATAGGTTCCCCTTGTAATAACTATAGGTTCCCGTTGTAATAACTATAGGTTCCTGTGGTAATAACTATAGGTTCCCCTTGTAATAACTATAGGTTCCCGTTGTAATAACTATAGGTTCCCGTGGTAATAACTATAGGTTCCCGTGGTAATAACTATAGGTTCCCGTTGTAATAACTATAGGTTCCCGTGGTAATAACTATAGGTTCCCGTTGTAATAACTATAGGTTCCCGTGGTAATAACTATAGGTTCCCTTGTAATAACTATAGGTTCCCGTGGTAATAACTATAGGTTCCCGTGGTAATAACTATAGGTTCCCCTTGTAATAACTATAGGTTCCCGTTGTAATAACTATAGGTTCCCCTTGTAATAACTATAGGTTCCCTTGTAATAACTATAGGTTCCCCTTGTAATAACTATAACTATAGGTTCCCCTTGTAATAACTATAGGTTCCCGTTGTAATAACTATAGGTTCCCGTGGTAATAACTATAGGTTCCCGTGGTAATAACTATAGGTTCCCGTTGTAATAACTATAGGTTCCCGTTGTAATAACTATAGGTTCCCGTTGTAATAACTATAGGTTCCCCTTGTAATAACTATAGGTTCCCGTTGTAATAACTATAGGTTCCCGTTGTAATAACTATAGGTTCCCGTTGTAATAACTATAGGTTCCCGTTGTAATAACTATAGGTTCCCGTTGTAATAACTATAGGTTCCCGTTGTAATAACTATAGGTTCCCGTTGTAATAACTATAGGTTCCTGTGGTAATAACTATAGGTTCCTGTTGTAATAACTATAACTATAGGTTCCCGTTGTAATAACTATAGGTTCCCGTGGTAATAACTATAGGTTCCCGTTGTAATAACTATAGGTTCCCGTTGTAATAACTATAGGTTCCCGTGGTAATAACTATAGGTTCCCGTTGTAATAACTATAGGTTCCCGTTGTAATAACTATAGGTTCCCGTTGTAATAACTAAAAGGTTCCCGTGGTAATAACTATAGGTTCCCGTTGTAATAACTATAGGTTCCCGTTGTAATAACTATAGGTTCCTGTTGTAATAACTATAGGTTCCCGTGGTAATAACTATAGGTTCCCGTTGTAATAACTATAGGTTCCCGTGGTAATAACTATAGGTTCCCGTTGTAATAACTATAGGTTCCCGTTGTAATAACTATAGGTTCCCGTGGTAATAACTATAGGTTCCCGTTGTAATAACTATAGGTTCCCGTTGTAATAACTATAGGTTCCCGTTGTAATAACTATAGGTTCCCCTTGTAATAACTATAACTATAGGTTCCCTTGTAATAACTATAGGTTCCCGTAGTAATAACTAAAGGTTCCCGTTGTAATAACTATAGGTTAACTATAGGTTCCCCTTGTAATAACTATAGGCTCCCGTGGTAATAACTATAGGTTCCCGTTGTAATAACTATAGGTTCCTGTGGTAATAACTAAAGGTTCCCGTTGTAATAACTATAGGTTCCCGTTGTAATAACTATAGGTTCCCGTGGTAATAACTATAGGTTCCCGTTGTAATAACTATAGGTTCCCGTTGTAATAACTATAGGTTCCCGTTGTAATAACTATAGGTTCCCCTTGTAATAACTATAACTATAGGTTCCCGTTGTAATAACTATAGGTTCCCGTGGTAATAAATATAGGTTCCCGTTGTAATAACTATAGGTTCCCGTGGTAATAACTATAGGTTCCCGTGGTAATAACTATAGGTTCCCGTGGTAATAACTATAGGTTCCCGTTGTAATAACTATAGGTTCCCGTGGTAATAACTATAGGTTCCGTTGTAATAACTATAGGTTCCCGTTGTAATAACTATAGGTTCCCGTTGTAATAACTATAACTATAGGTTCCCGTGGTAATAACTATAGGTTCCTGTGGTAATAACTATAGGTTCCCGTTGTAATAACTATAGGTTCCCGTTGTAATAACTAAAGGTTCCAGTTGTAATAACTATAGGTTCCCGTTGTAATAACTATAGGTTCCCGTTGTAATAACTATAGGTTCCCGTTGTAATAACTATAGGTTCCCGTGGTAATAACTATAGGTTCCCGTTGTAATAACTATAGGTTCCCGTTGTAATAACTATAGGTTCCCGTTGTAATAACTATAGGTTCCCGTGGTAATAACTAAAGGTTCCGTGGTAATAACTAAAGGTTCCTGTGGTAATAACTATAGGTTCCCGTTGTAATAACTATAGGTTCCCGTGGTAATAACTATAGGTTCCCGTGGTAATAACTATAGGTTAATAACTATAGGTTCCCGTGGTAATAACTATAGGTTCCCGTTGTAATAACTATAGGTTCCCGTTGTAATAACTATAGGTTCCCGTTGTAATAACTATAGGTTCCCGTTGTAATAACTATAGGTTCCCCTTGTAATGACTATAGGTTCCTGTTGTAATAACTATAGGTTCCCGTTGTAATAACTATAGGTTCCGTGGTAATAGCTATAGGTTCCCGTGGTAATAACTATAGGTTCCCGTGGTAATAACTATAGGTTCCCGTTGTAATAACTATAGGTTCCCGTGGTAATAACTATAGGTTCCCGTGGTAATAACTATAGGTTCCCGTGGTAATAACTATAGGTTAATAACTATAGGTTCCCGTGGTAATAACTATAGGTTCCCGTTGTAATAACTATAGGTTCCCGTGGTAATAACTATAGGTTCCCGTGGTAATAACTATAGGTTCCCGTGGTAATAACTATAGGTTCCCGTGGTAATAACTATAGGTTCCCTTTGTAATAACTATAGGTTCCCGTGGTAATAACTATAGGTTCCCGTGGTAATAACTATAGGTTCCCGTTGTAATAACTATAGGTTCCCGTTGTAATAACTATAGGTTCCCGTGGTAATAACTATAGGTTCCCGTTGTAGTAACTATAGGTTCCCGTGGTAATAACTATAGGTTCCCCTTGTAATAACTATAGGTTCCCGTTGTAATAACTATAGGTTCCTGTGGTAATAACTATAGGTTCCCCTTGTAATAACTATAGGTTCCCGTTGTAATAACTATAGGTTCCCGTTGTAATAACTATAGGTTCCCGTGGTAATAACTATAGGTTCCCGTTGTAATAACTATAGGTTCCCGTGGTAATAACTATAGGTTCCCGTGGTAATAACTATAGGTTCCCGTGGTAATAACTATAGGTTCCCGTTGTAATAACTATAGGTTCACGTTGTAATAACTATAGGTTCCCCTTGTAATAACTATAGGTTCCCGTGGTAATAACTATAGGTTCCCGTGGTAATAACTATAGGTTCCCGTTGTAATAACTATAGGTTCCCGTTGTAATAACTATAGGTTCACGTTGTAATAACTATAGGTTCCCCTTGTAATAACTATAGGTTCCCGTTGTAATAACTATAGGTTCCCGTTGTAATAACTATAGGTTCCCGTTGTAATAACTATAGGTTCCCGTGGTAATAACTATAGGTTCCCGTTGTAATAACTATAGGTTCCCGTTGTAATAACTATAGGTTCCCGTTGTAATAACTATAGGTTCCCGTTGTAATAACTATAGGTTCCCGTTGTAATAACTATAGGTTCCCGTTGTAATAACTATAGGTTCCCGTTGTAATAACTATAGGTTCCCGTTGTAATAACTATAGGTTCCCGTTGTAATAACTATAGGTTCCCGTTGTAATAACTATAGGTTCCCGTTGTAATAACTAAAGGTTCCCGTTGTAATAACTATAGGTTCCCGTTGTAATAACTATAGTTTCCCGTGGTAATAACTATAGGTTCCTGTTGTAATAACTATAACTATAGGTTCCCGTTGTAATAACTATAGGTTCCCGTGGTAATAACTATAGGTTCCCGTTGTAATAACTATAGGTTCCCGTTGTAATAACTATAGGTTCCCGTGGTAATAACTATAGGTTCCCGTTGTAATAACTATAGGTTCCCGTTGTAATAACTATAGGTTCCCGTTGTAATAACTAAAAGGTTCCCGTGGTAATAACTATAGGTTCCCGTTGTAATAACTATAGGTTCCCGTTGTAATAACTATAGGTTCCCGTTGTAATAACTATAGGTTCCCGTGGTAATAACTATAGGTTCCCGTTGTAATAACTATAGGTTCCCGTGGTAATAACTAAAGGTTCCCGTTGTAATAACTATAGGTTCCCGTTGTAATAACTATAGGTTCCCGTGGTAATAACTATAGGTTCCCGTTGTAATAACTATAGGTTCCCGTTGTAATAACTATAGGTTCCCGTTGTAATAACTATAGGTTCCCCTTGTAATAACTATAACTATAGGTTCCCTTGTAATAACTATAGGTTCCCGTAGTAATAACTAAAGGTTCCCGTTGTAATAACTATAGGGTAATAACTATAGGTTCCCCTTGTAATAACTATAGGTTCCCGTTGTAATAACTATAGGTTCCCGTTGTAATAACTATAGGTTCCCGTGGTAATAACTAAAGGTTCCCGTTGTAATAACTATAGGTTCCCGTTGTAATAACTATAGGTTCCCGTGGTAATAACTATAGGTTCCCGTTGTAATAACTATAGGTTCCCGTTGTAATAACTATAGGTTCCCGTTGTAATAACTATAGGTTCCCGTTGTAATAACTATAGGTTCCCGTTGTAATAACTATAGGTTCCCGTGGTAATAACTATAGGTTCCCGTTGTAATAACTATAGGTTCCCGTGGTAATAACTATAGGTTCCCGTGGTAATAACTATAGGTTCCCGTGGTAATAACTATAGGTTCCCGTTGTAATAACTATAGGTTCCCGTTGTAATAACTATAGGTTCCCCTTGTAGTAACTATAGGTTCCGTGGTAATAACTATAGGTTCCCGTGGTAATAACTATAGGTTCCCGTGGTAATAACTATAGGTTCCCGTGGTAATAACTATAGGTTCCCGTTGTAATAACTATAGGTTCCCGTGGTAATAACTATAGGTTCCCGTGGTAATAACTATAGGTTAATAACTATAGGTTCCCGGGTAATAACTATAGGTTCCCGTTGTAATAACTATAGGTTCCCGTGGTAATAACTATAGGTTCCCGTGGTAATAACTATAGGTTCCCGTGGTAATAACTATAGGTTCCCGTGGTAATAACTATAGGTTCCCTTTGTAATAACTATAGGTTCCCGTGGTAATAACTATAGGTTCCCGTGGTAATAACTATAGGTTCCCGTTGTAGTAACTATAGGTTCCCGTTGTAGTAACTATAGGTTCCGTGGTAATAACTATAGGTTCCCGTTGTAATAACTATAGGTTCCCGTGGTAATAACTATAGGTTCCCCTTGTAATAACTATAGGTTCCCGTTGTAATAACTATAGGTTCCTGTGGTAATAACTATAGGTTCCCCTTGTAATAACTATAGGTTCCCGTTGTAATAACTATAGGTTCCCGTTGTAATAACTATAGGTTCCCGTGGTAATAACTATAGGTTCCCGTTGTAATAACTATAGGTTCCCGTGGTAATAACTATAGGTTCCCGTTGTAATAACTATAGGTTCCCGTGGTAATAACTATAGGTTCCCGTTGTAATAACTATAGGTTCCCGTTGTAATAACTATAGGTTCCCCTTGTAATAACTATAGGTTCCCGTGGTAATAACTATAGGTTCCCGTGGTAATAACTATAGGTTCCCTTGTAATAACTATAGGTTCCCGTTGTAATAACTATAGGTTCCCCTTGTAATAACTATAGGTTCCCCTTGTAATAACTATAGGTTCCCCTTGTAATAACTATAACTATAGGTTCCCGTTGTAATAACTATAGGTTCCCGTTGTAATAACTATAGGTTCCCGTGGTAATAACTATAGGTTCCCGTTGTAATAACTATAGGTTCCCGTTGTAATAACTATAGGTTCCCGTTGTAATAACTATAGGTTCCCGTTGTAATAACTATAGGTTCCCGTTGTAATAACTATAGGTTCCCCTTGTAATAACTATAGGTTCCCGTTGTAATAACTATAGGTTCCCGTTGTAATAACTATAGGTTCCCGTTGTAATAACTATAGGTTCCCGTTGTAATAACTATAGGTTCCCGTTGTAATAACTAAAGGTTCCCGTTGTAATAACTATAGGTTCCCGTAATAACTATAGTTTCCCGTGGTAATAACTATAGGTTCCTGTTGTAATAACTATAACTATAGGTTCCCGTTGTAATAACTATAGGTTCCCGTGGTAATAACTATAGGTTCCCGTTGTAATAACTATAGGTTCCCGTTGTAATAACTATAGGTTCCCGTGGTAATAACTATAGGTTCCCGTTGTAATAACTATAGGTTCCCGTTGTAATAACTATAGGTTCCCGTTGTAATAACTATAGGTTCCCGTTGTAATAACTATAGGTTCCCGTTGTAATAACTATAGGTTCCCGTTGTAATAACTATAGGTTCCCGTTGTAATAACTATAGGCTCCGTGGTAATAACTATAGGTTCCCGTTGTAATAACTATAGGGTAATAACTATAGGTTCCCCTTGTAATAACTATAGGTTCCCGTGGTAATAACTATAGGTTCCGTTGTAATAACTATAGGTTCCCGTGGTAATAACTAAAGGTTCCCGTGTAATAACTATAGGTTCCCGTTGTAATAACTATAGGTTCCCGTGGTAATAACTATAGGTTCCCGTTGTAATAACTATAGGTTCCCGTTGTAATAACTATAGGTTCCCGTTGTAATAACTATAGGTTCCCCTTGTAATAACTATAACTATAGGTTCCCGTTGTAATAACTATAGGTTCCCGTGGTAATAACTATAGGTTCCCGTTGTAATAACTATAGGTTCCCGTGGTAATAACTATAGGTTCCCGTGGTAATAACTATAGGTTCCCGTGGTAATAACTATAGGTTCCCGTTGTAATAACTATAGGTTCCCGTGGTAATAACTATAGGTTCCCGTGGTAATAACTATAGGTTCCCGTTGTAATAACTATAGGTTCCCGTGGTAATAACTATAGGTTCCCGTGGTAATAACTATAGGTTCCCGTTGTAATAACTATAGGTTCCCGTTGTAATAACTATAGGTTCCCGTGGTAATAACTATAGGTTCCGTGGTAATAACTATAGGTTCCCGTTGTAATAACTATAGGTTCCCGTTGTAATAACTATAGGTTCCCGTTGTAATAACTATAGGTTCCCGTGGTAATAACTATAGGTTCCCGTTGTAATAACTATAGGTTCCCGTGGTAATAACTAAAAGGTTCCCGTGGTAATAACTATAGGTTCCCGTTGTAATAACTATAGGTTCCGTTGTAATAACTATAGGTTCCCGTTGTAATAACTATAGGTTCCCGTTGTAATAACTAAAGGTTCCCGTTGTAATAACTATAGGTTCCCGTGGTAATAACTATAGGTTCCCATTGTAATAACTAAAAGGTTCCCGTGGTAATAACTATAGGTTCCCGTGGTAATAACTATAGGTTCCCGTGGTAATAACTATAGGTTCCCGTGGTAATCACTATAGGTTCCCGTTGTAATAACTATAGGTTCCCGTGGTAATAACTATAGGTTCCCGTGGTAATAACTAAAAGGTTCCCGTTGTAATAACTATAGGTTCCCGTTGTAATAACTATAGGTTCCCGTTGTAATAACTATAGGTTCCCGTTGTAATAACTATAGGTTCCCGTTGTAATAACTATAGGTTCCCCTTGTAATAACTATAGGTTCCTGTGGTAATAACTAAAAGGTTCCCGTGGTAATAACTATAGGTTCCCGTTGTAATAACTATAGGTTCCCGTTGTAATAACTATAGGTTCCCGTTGTAATAACTAAAGGTTCCCGTTGTAATAACTATAGGTTCCCGTGGTAATAACTATAGGTTCCCGTTGTAATAACTAAAAGGTTCCCGTGGTAATAACTATAGGTTCCCGTGGTAATAACTATAGGTTCCCGTGGTAATAACTATGTAATAACTATAGGTTCCCGTGGTAATAACTAAAGGTTCCCGTTGTAATAACTATAGGTTCCCGTTGTAATCACTATAGGTTCCCGTTGTAATAACTATAGGTTCCGTGGTAATAACTATAGGTTCCCGTGGTAATAACTAAAAGGTTCCCGTGGTAATAACTATAGGTTCCCGTGGTAATAACTAAAAGGTTCCCGTTGTAATAACTATAACTATAGGTTCCCATTGTAATAACTATAGGTTCCCGTTGTAATAACTATAGGTTCCCGTTGTAATAACTATAGGTTCCCGTTGTAATAACTATAGGTTCCCGTGGTAATAACTATAGGTTCCCGTGGTAATAACTATAGGTTCCCGTTGTAATAACTATAGGTTCCCGTTGTAATAACTATAGGTTCCCGTTGTAATAACTATAGGTTCCCGTTGTAATAACTATAGGTTCCCGTTGTAATAACTATAGGTTCCCGTTGTAATAACTATAGGTTCCCGTGGTAATAACTATAGCCGACTACTTACAGCACACGCAGATTCCTCAGTCCAGCGAAGTCGGCCTTGGTGATTTTAGTCAGATTATTAGCGTTCAGATCCCTGGAGAAACAAGACGAAATGACGAGTTACAATATATAACACAAACATAAATAATCAATCATTCATATTTAAAACATGTTCTAAAAAACAGATTTGAATAACACACAACCTATACTGTGCCAGTATTACCCTGGTTATTGACGTTATTTAGGCCACAATTAAATGACTGAATTTAAAACAAACGATGGAGGAGAATCTCAGGTGGACAGGTGAGATATTCAGGTGGACAGGTATTCAGGTGGACAGGTATTCAGGTGGACAGGTATTCAGGTGGACAGGTATTCAGGTGGACAGGTATTCAGGTGGACATGTTCACCTTTCCATTACAGATCAGAGAAGTCAGCCTACAGACATAAAGGAATGGTGAGATAACGATGAGCAGGATAAAGGAATGATGAGATAACGATGAGCAGGATAAAGGAATGATGAGATAACGATGAGCAGGATAAAGAAACGATGAGATAATTCAAACCTATGAAACGATGAGCAGGATAAAGGATTGATGAGATAACAATGAGCAGGATAAAGGAATGATGAGATAACGATGAGCAGGATAAAGGAATGATGAGATAACGATGAGCAGGATAAAGGAATGATGAGATAACGATGAGCAGGATAAAGGAATGGTGAGATAACGATGAGCAGGATAAAGGAATGGTGAGATAATTCAAACCTACGAAACGATGAGCAGGATAAAGTAATGGTGAGATAACGATGAGCAGGATAAAGGAATGGTGAGATAATTCAAACCTACGAAACGATGAGCAGGATAAAGGAATGGTGAGATAACGATGAGCAGGATAAAGGAATGGTGAGATAATTCAAACCTACGAAACGATGAGCAGGATAAAGGAATGGTGAGATAACGATGAGCAGGATAAAGGAATGGTGAGATAATTCAAACCTACGAAACGATGAGCAGGATAAAGGAATGGTGAGATAACGATGAGCAGGATAAAGGAATGGTGAGATAACGATGAGCAGGATAAAGGAATGGTGAGATAATTCAAACCTATGAAACGATGAGCAGGATAAAGGAATGATGAGATAACGATGAGCAGGATAAAGGAATGGTGAGATAATTCAAACCTACGAAACGATGAGCAGGATAAAGGAATGGTGAGATAACGATGAGCAGGATAAAGGAATGGTGAGATAATTCAAACCTACGAAACGATGAGCAGGATAAAGGAATGGTGAGATAACGATGAGCAGGATAAAGGAATGGTGAGATAATTCAAACCTACGAAACGATGAGCAGGATAAAGGAATGGTGAGATAACGATGAGCAGGATAAAGGAATGGTGAGATAACGATGAGCAGGATAAAGGAATGGTGAGATAATTCAAACCTATGAAAAAACGATGAGCAGGATAAAGGAATGATGAGATAACGATGAGCAGGATAAAGGAATGATGAGATAATTCAAACCTATGAAACGATGAGCAGGATAAAGGAATGATGAGATAACGATGAGCAGGATAAAGGAATGATGAGATAACGATGAGCAGGATAAAGGAATGATGAGATAACGATGAGCAGGATAAAGGAATGATGAGATAACGATGAGCAGGATAAAGGAATGATGAGATAACGATGAGCAGGATAAAGGAATGATGAGATAACGATGAGCAGGATAAAGGAATGATGAGATAACGATGAGCAGGATAAAGGAATGATGAGATAACGATGAGCAGGATAAAGGAATGGTGAGATAACGATGAGCAGGATAAAGGGATGGTGAGATAACGATGAGCAGGATAAAGGAATGGTGAGATAACGATGAGCAGGATAAAGGAATGATGAGATAATTCAAACCTATGAAACGATGAGCAGGATAAAGGATTGATGAGATAACGATGAGCAGGATAAAGGAATGGTGAGATAACGATGAACAGGATAAAGGAATGGTGAGATAACGATGAGCAGGATAAAGGAATGATGAGATAATTCAAACCTATGAAACGATGAGCAGGATAAAG
>NW_026283377.1:27500-30000 GCF_023373465.1 Oncorhynchus keta | reverse complement strand
ACCTGACTTTAAACCTCAGTCTACCTGACTATATACCTCAGTCTACCCGACTTTATACCTGACTTTAAACCTCAGTCTCTACCTGACTTTAAACCTCAGTCTACCTGACTATATACCTCAGTCTACCTAACTTTATACCTGACTTTATACCTCAGTCTCTACCTGACGTTATACCTCAGTCTCTACCTGACTTTATACCTCAGTCTCTACCTGACTTTATACCTCAGTCTCTACCTGACTTTATACCTGACTTTATACCTCAGTCTCTACCTGACGTTATACCTCAGTCTCTACCTGACTTTATACCTCAGTCTCTACCTGACGTTATACCTCAGTCTCTACCTGACTTTATACCTCAGTCTCTACCTGACTTTATACCTCAGTCTCTACCTGACTTTATACCTGACTTTATACCTCAGTCTCTACCTGACGTTATACCTCAGTCTCTACCTGACTTTATACCTCAGTCTCTACCTGACTATATACCTCAGTCTCTACCTGACGTTATACCTCAGGCTCTAAACAATAGTGAAATTAAGCGTGATTGGTACACTAATTTGACTGTGCCTTTAAACAGCTTGGAAAATTCCACAAAATTATGTCATGTCTTTTGAGCTTCTGAAAGTCTAATTGACATCATTTTGTGTCAATTGGAGGTGAACCTGTGGATGTATTTCAAGCTCTACCTTCAAACTAAGTGCCTCTTTGCTTGACATCATGAGAAAATCAAAAGAAATCAGCCAAGACCTCAGAAAAAAATTGTAGGCCTCCACAAGTCTGGTTCATCCTTGGGAGCAATTTCCAAACGCCTGAAGGAACCACGTACTTTGGTGCGAAAAGTGCAAATCAATCCCAGAACAACAGCAAAGGACCTTGTGAAGATGCTGGAGGAAACAGGTACAAAAGTATCTATATCCACAGTAAAACGAGTCCTATATCGACATAACCTGAAAGGCCGCTCAGCAAGGAAGAAGCCACTGCTCCAAAACCGCCATAAAAAGCCAGACTACGGTTTGCAACTGCACATGGGGACAAAGATCATACTTTTTGGAGAAATGTCCTCTGGTCTGATGAAACAAAAATAGAATAGTTTGGCCATAATGACCATCGTTATGTTTGGAGGAAAAAGGGCGAGCCGAAGAACACCATCCCAACCGTGAAGCATGGGGGTGGTAGCATCATGTTGTGGGGGTGCTTTGCTGCAGGAGGGACTGGTGCACTTCACAAAATAGACAAAAATGTGTGGGCAGAACTGAAAAAGCGTGTGTGAGCAAGGAGGCCTACAAACCTGACACCAGCTCTTACACCAGCTCTGTCAGGGGGAATGGGCCAAAATTCACCCAACTTATTGTGTGAAGCTTGTGGAAGGTTACACGAAATGTTTGACCCAAGTTAAACAATGTAAAGGCAATGCTACCAAATACTAATTGAGTGTATGTAAACTTCTGACCCACTGGGAATGTGATGAAAGAAATAAAAGCTGAAATAAATCATCCTCTCTACTATTATTCTGGCATTTCACATTCTTAAAATAAAGTGGTGATCCTAACTGACCTGAGACAGGGAACTTTTTACGAGGATTAAATGTTAGGAATTGCAAAAAAAACCTGAGTTTAAAAGTATTTGTCTAAGGTGTAAATCAAATCAAATTAAATGTTATTTGTCACATACACATGGTCAGCAGACGTTAATGCGAGTGTAGCGAAATGCTTGTGCTTCTAGTTCCGACAATGCAGTGATAACCAACGAGTAATCTAACCTAACAATTCCAAAACTACTGTCTTACTGTATGTAAAACATCCGACTTCAACTGTATGTAAGTTGAAATCACTGTTTGTGTGAGAGCAACCAGACAGCATTAAAAGAGACTGCGTTGATACACTTATCAACGACCCAGTTTAGTTCATCCCTGCCGTTGTGTCACTGAGTTGTCATAACACTTCAGCTGTTGTGTATTATCCCCAGGGGCGTTGGTAGACACAATGTAAGTAACCTAATTTACAGTAACTCCCCTGAATAGCTCTAATACTGATCCTACAGCTGTTGTGTATTATCCCCAGGGGCGTTGGTAGACACAATGTAAGTAACCTAATTTACAGTAACTACCCTGAATGGCTTCTGCTGACCCTACAGCTGTTGTGTATTATCCCCAGGGGCGTTGGTAGACACAATGTAACTAACCTAATTTACAGTAACTACACCTGAATGCCTTCTGCTGATCCTACAGCTGTTGTGTATTATCCCCAGGGCCTTTGGTAGACACAATGTAAGTAACCTAATTTACAGTAACTGCCCTGAATGCCTCTAATACTGATCCTACAGCTGTTACATGCAGTATATATTCTTCAAAGTAGCCACCCTTTTTGCCTTGACGATAGCGTTGCACATTCTTGGCATTCTCTCAACCAGCTACACCTGGAATGCTCTTCCCTACAGTCTTGAAGGAGTTGCCACTTGTTGGCTGCTATTCCTTCACTCTGCGGTCCAACTCATCCCAAAC
>NW_026283377.1:17500-22500 GCF_023373465.1 Oncorhynchus keta | reverse complement strand
GCACAGGGACACTTACTGGCACGTTGTCATAGCGAAGGTATTTGACTCTATCTTTGTTACAGCACAGGGACACTTACTGGCACGTCGTCATAGCGAAGGTATTTGACTCTATCTGTGTTACAGTATAGACCAGGGACACTTACTGGCACGACGTCATAGCGAAGGTATTTGACTCTAACTGTGTTACAGTATAGACCAGGGACACTTACTGGCACGTTGTCATAGCGAAGGTATTTGACTCTATCTGTGTTACAGCACAGGGACACTTACTGGCACGTTGTCATAGCGAAGGTATTTGACTCTGTGTTACAGTATAGACCAGGGACACTTACTGGCACGTCGTCATAGCGAAGGTATTTGACTCTATCTGTGTTACAGTATAGACCAGGGACACTTACTGGCACGTTGTCATAGCGAAGGTATTTGACTCTATCTGTGTTACAGCACAGGGACACTTACTGGCACGTTGTCATAGCGAATGTATTTGACTCTGTGTTACAGTATAGACCAGGGACACTTACTGGCACGTCGTCATAGCGAAGGTATTTGACTCTATCTGTGTTACAGCACAGGGACACTTACTGGCACGTTGTCATAGCGAAGGTATTTGACTCTATCTGTGTTACAGCACAGGGACACTTACTGGCACGTCGTCATAGCGAAGGTATTTGACTCTATCTGTGTTACAGCACAGGGACACTTACTGGCACGTCGTCATAGCGAAGGTATTTGACTCTATCTGTGTTACAGTATAGACCAGGGACACTTACTGGCACGACGTCATAGCGAAGATATTTGACTCTGTGTTACAGTATAGACCAGGGACACTTACTGGCACGTTGTCATAGCGAAGGTATTTGACTCTATCTGTGTTACAGTACAGGGACACTTACTGGCACGACGTCATAGCGAAGGTATTTGACTCTATCTGTGTTACAGTATAGACCAGGGACACTTACTGGCACGTCGTCATAGCGAAGGTATTTGACTCTAACTGTGTTACAGTATAGACCAGGGACACTTACTGGCACGTCGTCATAGCGAAGGTATTTGACTCTAACTGTGTTACAGTATAGACCAGGGACACTTACTGGCACGTTGTCATAGCGAAGATATTTGACTCTATCTGTGTTACAGTATAGACCAGGGACACTTACTGACACGACGTCATAGCGAAGGTATTTGTCTCTATCTGTGTTCCTATCAAATGGGAACCCCCTGGACAGCCGCAATCGTACGCTACACTCGCATTAAAACCTTTTGTGACTAGGGGGCAGTATTTTCATTTTTGGACAAATAACGTTCCCGTAGTAAACGGGATATTTTGTCAGGACAAGATGCTACAATATGTATATAATTGACAGCTTAGGATAGAAAACACTCTAACGTTTCCAAAACTGTAAGAAAAATTGTCTGTGAGTATAACAGAACTGATGTTGCAGGCGAAAACCTGAGAAAAATCCAATCCGGAAGTGACTCATGTTTTGAAATCGCTGCGTTCCAATGAGTCCCTATTGAAGCAGTGAATGGGCTATCAACCAGATTACTCTTTCTCCGTATTCCCGAAGGTGTCTACAGCATTGTGACGTAGTTTTACGCAGTTATGTTGAAGAATACCCGTAAGTGGCTACATTGCGCAAGTGGTCACCTGATGGCTCTCAGAGTGATTCTCGCGTAAAATACAGAGGTAGCCATTATTCCAATCGGTCCTACTGAAAAACGAATTGTCCCAATGGATATATTATCGAATAGATATTAGAAAAACACCTTGAGGATTGATTCTTAACAACGTTTGCCATGTTTCTGTCGATATTATGGAGCTAATATGGAATATTTTTTGCCGTTTTCGTGACTGCCATTTCCGGGCGATTTCTCAGTCAAACGTGAAGAACAAATTTCGCCAACAAAAATAATATTCTTGGAAAAAAGGAACATTGGCTATCTAACTGGGAGTCTCATGAGTGAAAACATCCGAAGCTCATCAAAGGTAAACGATTTAATTTGATTGCTTTTCTGATTTCCGTGACCAAGTTACCTGCTGCTAGCTGGACAAAATGCTATGCTAGGCTATCGATAAACTTACACAAATGCTTGTCTAGCTTTGGCTGAAAAGCATATTATGAAAATCTGAGATGACAGGGTGATTAACAAAAAGGCTATGCTGTGTCTCAATATATTTCACTTGTGATTTTCATGAACAGGAATATTTTCTAGGAATATTTATGTCCGTTGCGTTATGCTAATTAGTGTCAGTCAATGATTAAGCTCCCTCATGCGGGATGGGGAGTCACTTAACATCTGCTAACCATGTGACCAATAACATCTGCTAACCATGTGACCAATAACATCTGATAACCATGTGACCAATAACATCTGATAACCATGTGACCAATAACATCTGATAACCATGTGACAAATAACATCTGATAACCATGTGACCAATAACATCTGCTAACCATGTTACCATTAACATCTGCTAACCATGTGACCATTAACATCTGATAACCATGTGACCAATAACATCTGCTAACCATGTGACCAATAACATCTGCTAACCATGTGACCATTAACATCTGATAACCATGTGACCAATAACATCTGCTAACCATGTGACCAATAACATCTGCTAACCATGTTACCATTAACATCTGCTAACCATGTGACCATTAACATCTGATAACCATGTGACCAATAACATCTACTAACCATGTGACCAATAACATCTGCTAACCATGTGACCAATAACATCTGCTAACCATGTGACCAATAACATCTGCTAACCATGTGACCAATAACATCTGATAACCATGTGACCAATAACATCTGATAACCATGTGACCAATAACATCTGATAACCATGTGACCAATAACATCTGATAACCATATGACCAATAACATCTGATAACCATGTTACCAATAACATCTGATAACCATGTGACCATTAACATCTGATAACCATGTGACCAATAACATCTGATAACCATGTTACCAATAACATCTGATAACCATGTGACCAATAACATCTGCTAACCATGTGACCAATAACATCTGATAACCATATGACCAATAACATCTGATAACCATGTTACCAATAACATCTGATAACCATATGACCAATAACATCTGCTAACCATGTGACCAATAACATCTGCTAACCATGTGACCAATAACATCTGATAACCATGTGACCAATAACATCTGATAACCATGTGACCAATAACATCTGATAACCATGTGACCAATAACATCTGCTAACCATGTGACCAATAACATCTGATAACCATGTGACCAATAACATCTGCTAACCATGTGACCAATAACATCTGCTAACCATGTGACCAATAACATCTGATAACCATGTGACCAATAACATCTGATAACCATGTGACCAATAACATCTGATAACCATGTGACCAATAACATCTGATAACCATGTGACCAATAACATCTGATAACCATGTGACCAATAACATCTGATAACCATGTGACCAATAACATCTGATAACCATGTGACCAATAACATCTGATAACCATGTGACCAATAACATCTGATAACCATGTGACCATTAACATCTGATAACCATGTGACCATTAACATCTGATAACCATGTGACCAATAACATCTGATAACCATGTGACCAATAACATCTGATAACCATGTGACCAATAACATCTGATAACCATGTGACCAATAACATCTGATAACCATGTGACCAATAACATCTGCTAACCATGTGACCAATAACATCTGATAACCATGTGACCAATAACATCTGATAACCATGTGACCAATAACATCTGATAACCATGTGACCAATAACATCTGATAACCATGTGACCAATAACATCTGATAACCATGTGACCAATAACATCTGATAACCATGTGACCAATAACATCTGATAACCATGTGACCAATAACATCTGCTAACCATGTGACCAATAACATCTGCTAACCATGTGACCAATAACATCTGATAACCATGTGACCAATAACATCTGCTAACCATGTGACCAATAACATCTGATAACCATGTGACCAATAACATCTGATAACCATGTGACCAATAACATCTGCTAACCATGTGACCAATAACATCTGCTAACCATGTGACCAATAACATCTGATAACCATGTGACCAATAACATCTGATAACCATGTGACCATTAACATCTGCTAACCATGTGACCAATAACATCTGATAACCATGTGACCAATAACATCTGATAACCATGTGACCAATAACATCTGATAACCATGTGACCAATAACATCTGATAACCATGTGACCAATAACATCTGCTAACCATGTGACCAATAACATCTGATAACCATGTGACCAATAACATCTGATAACCATGTGACCAATAACATCTGATAACCATGTGACCAATAACATCTGATAACCATGTGACCATTAACATCTGATAACCATGTGACCATTAACATCTGATAACCATGTGACCAATAACATCTGATAACCATGTGACCAATAACATCTGATAACCATGTGACCAATAACATCTGATAACCATGTGACCAATAACATCTGATAACCATGTGACCATTAACATCTGCTAACCATGTGACCAATAACATCTGATAACCATATGACCAATAACATCTGATAACCATGTGACCAATAACATCTGATAACCATGTGACCAATAACATCTGATAACCATGTGACCAATAACATCTGATAACCATATGACCAATAACATCTGATAACCATGTGACCAATAACATCTGATAACCATGTGACCAATAGCATCTGCTAACCATGTGATCAATAACATCTGCTAACCATGTGACCAATAACATCTGCTAACCATGTGACCATTAACGACTGCTAACCATGTGACCAATAACATCTGCTAACCATGTGACCAATAACATCTGATAACCATGTGACCAATAACATCTGATAACCATGTGACCAATAACATCTGATAACCATGTGACCAATAACATCTGATAACCATGTGACCAATAACATCT
>NW_026283377.1:5000-12500 GCF_023373465.1 Oncorhynchus keta | reverse complement strand
AACAGGAGACTCCTGGAGGAACAGCTCTATATAAACTTGCTATTATATAACAGCTCTATATCTACGGGTCTCAGCTCTATATCTGGTTCCCGGCTCTATACTCCTTCTATTATATAACAGCTCTATATCTACTCCTGATCATGTCTCCAGAGTAATGGAGCAGCTCTATATCTATCTCTAGACTCGATATCCTCCTGTCTATTAATAACAGCTCTATATCTACGTCAGGATTACTGGCCATCTGCCAGACCAGTGACTCTAATCTAGCTGCTATTATATAACAGCTCTATATCTACGTCTCTATACTCCTGTCTATTATATAACATCACACTAGTCTCCCAGACTCCTGTCTATCAGCTTATATCTACGTCATACTCCTGTCTATTATATAACAGCTCTATATCTACGTCTCTATACTCCTGTCTATTATATAACAGCTCTATTTCTACTCCTCTCTATACTCCTGTCTATTATATAACAGCTCTATATCTACGTATCTAGACTCCTGTCTCTATATAACAGCTCTATATCTGTCTATTATATAACAGCTCTATATCTCTCTATACTCCTGTCTATTATATAACAGCTCTATATCTCCTCCCAGTCTGTTATTATATAACAGCTCTATATCTACGTCTCTATACTCCTGTCTATTATATAACAGCTCTATATCTATGTCTCTATACTCCTGTCTATTATATAACAGCTCTATATCTATCCCCAGACTCCTGTCTATTATATAACAGCTCTATATCTACGTCACTATACTCCTGTCTATTATATAACAGCTCTATATCTACGTCTCTATACTCCTGTCTATTATATAACAGCTCTATATCTACGTCTCCCAGACTCCTGTCTATTATATAACAGCTCAGACTCTATACTCCTGTCTATTATATAACAGCTCTATATCTACGTCTCTATACTCCTGTCTATTATATAACAGCTCTATATCTACGTCTCTAGACTCCTGTCTATTATATAACAGCTCTATATCTACGTCTCTATACTCCTGTCTATTATATAACAGCTCTATATCTCCCAGACTCCTGTCTATTACTCCTGTCTATTATATAATATAACAGCTCTATATCTACGTCTCTATACTCCTGTCTATTATATAACAGCTCTATATCTATATAACAGCTCTATATCTACGTCTCTATACTCCTGTCTATTATATAACAGCTCTATATCTACGTCTCCCAGACTCCTGTCTATTATATAACAGCTCTATATCTACGTCTCTATACTCCTGTCTATTATATAACAGCTCTATATCTACGTCTCTATACTCCTGTCTATTATATAACAGCTCTATATCTACGTCTCTATACTCCTGTCTATTATATAACAGCTCTATATCTACGTCTCTATACTCCTGTCTATTATATAACAGCTCTATATCTACGTCTCTATACTCCTGTCTATTATATAACAGCTCTATATCTACGTCTCTATACTCCTGTCTATTATATAACAGCTCTATATCTACGTCTCTATACTCCTGTCTATTATATAACAGCTCTACTATATCTACGTCTATATCTATACTCCTGTCTATTATATAACAGCTCTATATCTACGTCTCTATACTCCTGTCTATTATATAACAGCTCTATATCTACGTCTCTATACTCCTGTCTATTATATAACAGCTCTATATCTACGTCTCTATACTCCCCTATTATATAACAGCTCTACTCCTCCCAGACTCCTGTCTATTATATAACAGCTCTATATCTACGCTCTATATTATATAACAGCTCTATATCTACGTCCCAGACTCCTGTCTATTATATAACAGCTCTATATCTACGTCTCTAGACTCCTGTCTATTATATAACAGCTCTATATCTACGTCTCCCAGACTCCTGTCTATTATATAACAGCTCTATATCTAACAGTCTCTATACTCCTGTCTATTATATAACAGCTCTATATCTACATCTCTATACTCCTGTCTATTATATAACAGCTCTATATCTATCTCTATACTCCTGTCTATATATATAACAGCTCTATATCTACTCTCTGTCCTGTCTATTATATAACAGCTCTATATCTACGTCTCCCAGACTCCTGTCTATTATATAACAGCTCTATATCTACGTCCCCAGACTCCTGTCTATTATATAACAGCTCTATATCTACGTCTCCATCTATTATATAACAGCTCTATATCTACGTCTCTATACTCCTGTCTATTATATAACAGCTCTATATCTACGTCTCCCAGACTCCTGTCTATTATATAACAGCTCTATATCTACGTCTCTATGCTCCTGTCTATTATATAACAGCTCTATATCTACGTCTCTATACTCCTGTCTATTATATAACAGCTCTATATCTCCCACGTCTCTATACTCCTGTCTATTATATAACAGCTCTATATCTACGTCTCTATACTCCTGTCTATTATATAACAGCTCTATATCTACGTCTCTATACTCCTGTCTATTATATAACAGCTCTATATCTACGTCTCTATACTCCTGTCTATTATATAACAGCTCTATATCTACGTCTCTATACTCCTGTCTATTATATAACAGCTCTATATCTACGTCTCTATACTCCTGTCTATTATATAACAGCTCTATATCTACGTCTCTATACTCCTGTCTATTATATAACAGCTCTATATCTACGTCTCTATACTCCTGTCTATTATATAACAGCTCTATATCTACGTCTCCCAGACTCCTGTCTATTATATAACAGCTCTATATCTGTCTCTATTATATATAACAGCTCTATATCTACGTCTCCCAGACTCCTGTCTATTATATAACAGCTCTATATCTACGTCTCCCAGACTCCTGTCTATTATATAACAGCTCTATATCTACGTCTCTATACTCCTGTCTATTATATAACAGCTCTATATCTACGTCTCTATACTCCTGTCTATTATATAACAGCTCTATATCTACGTCTCTATACTCCTGTCTATTATATAACAGCTCTATATCTACGTCTCTATACTCCTGTCTATTATATAACAGCTCTATATCTACGTCTCTATACTCCTGTCTATTATATAACAGCTCTATATCTACATCCCCCAGACTCCTGTCTATTATATAACAGCTCTATATCTACGTCTCTCAGACTCCTGTCTATTATATAACAGCTCTATATCTACGTCTCCCAGACTCCTGTCTATTATATTTTTTTTTATTTTTTTATTTATTTCACCTTTATTTAACCAGGTAGGCTAGTTGAGAACAAGTTCTCATTTGCAACTGCGACCTGGCCAAGATAAAGCATAGCAGTGTGAACAGACAACACAGAGTTACACATGGAGTAAACAATTAGCAAGTCAATAACACAGTAGAAAAAAATGGGCAGTCTATATACAATGTGTGCAAAAGGCATGAGGAGGTAGGCGAATAATACAATTTTGCAGATTAACACTGGAGTGATAAATGATCAGATGGGCATGTACAGGTAGAGATATTGGTGTGCAAAAGAGCAGAAAAGTAAATAAATAAAAACAGTATAAAAACAGTATGGGAATGAGGTAGGTGAAAAAGGGTGAGCTATTTACCTATAGACTATGTACAGCTGCAGCGATCGGTTAGCTGCTCGGATAGCTGATGTTTGAAGTTGGAGAGGGAGATGAAAGTCTCCAACTTCAGCGATTTTGCAATTCGTTCCAGTCACAGGCAGCAGAGTACTGGAACGAAAGGCGGCAAATGAGGTGTTGGCTTTAGGGATGATCAGTGAGATACACCTGCTGGAGCGCGTGCTACGGATGGGTGTTGCCATCGTGACCAGTGAACTGAGATAAGGCGGAGCTTTACCTAGCATGGACTTGTAGATGACCTGGAGCCAGTGGGTCTGGCGACGAATATGTAGTGAGGGCCAGCCGACTAGAGCATACAAGTCGCAGTGGTGGGTGGTATAAGGTGCTTTAGTGACAAAACGGATGGCACTGTGATAGACTGCATCCAGTTTGCTGAGTAGAGTGTTGGAAGCCATTTTGTAGATGACATCGCCGAAGTCGAGGATCGGTAGGATAGTCAGTTTTACTAGGGTAAGCTTGGCAGCGTGAGTGAAGGAGGCTTTGTTGCGGAATAGAAAGCCGACTCTGGATTTGATTTTTGATTGGAGATGTTTGATGTGAGTCTGGAAGGAGAGTTTGCAGTCTAGCCAGACACCTAGGTACTTATAGATGTCCACATATTCAAGGTTGGAACCATCCAGGGTGGTGATGCTAGTCGGGCATGCAGGTGCAGGCAGCGATCGGTTGAAAAGCATGCATTTGGTTTTACTCGCGTTTAAGAGCAGTTGGAGGCCACGGAAGGAGTGCTGTATGGCATTGAAGCTCGTTTGGAGGTTGGATAGCACAGTGTCCAATGACGGGCCGAAAGTATATAGAATGGTGTCGTCTGCGTAGAGGTGGATCAGGGAATCGCCCGCAGCAAGAGCAACATCATTGATATATACAGAGAAAAGAGTCGGCCCGAGAATTGAACCCTGTGGCACCCCCATAGAGACTGCCAGAGGACCGGACAGCATGCCCTCTGATTTGACACACTGAACTCTGTCTGCAAAGTAATTGGTGAACCAGGCAAGGCAGTCATCCGAAAAACCGAGGCTGTTGAGTCTGCCGATAAGAATTTGGTGATTGACAGAGTCGAAAGCCTTGGCGAGGTCGATGAAGACGGCTGCACAGTACTGTCTTTTATCGATGGCGGTTATGATATCATTTAGTACCTTGAGTGTGGCTGAGGTGCACCCGTGACCGGCTCGGAAACCAGATTGCACAGCGGAGAAGGTACGGTGGGATTCGAGATGGTCAGTAACCTGTTTGTTGACTTGGCTTTCAAGACCTTAGATAGGCAGGGCAGGATGGATATAGGTCTATAGCAGTTTGGGTCCAGGGTGTCTCCCCTTTGAAGAGGGGGATGACTGCGGCAGCTTTCCAATCCTTGGGGATCTCAGACGATATGAAAGAGAGGTTGAACAGGCTGGTAATAGGGGTTGCGACAATGGCGGCAGATAGTTTCAGAAATAGCGGGTCCAGATTGTCAAGCCCAGCTGATTTGTACGGGTCCAGGTTTTGCAGCTCTTTCAGAACATCTGCTATCTGGATTTGGGTAAAGGAGAACCTGGAGAGGCTTGGGTGAGGAACTACGGGGGGGACGGAGCTGTTGGCCGAGGTTGGAGTAGCCAGGCGGAAGGCATGGCCAGCCGTTGAGAAGTGCTTATTGAAGTTTTCGATAATCATGGATTTATCGGTGGAGACCGTGTTTCCTAGCCTCAGTGCAGTGGGCAGCTGGGAGGAGGTGCTCTTGTTCTCCATGGACTTCACAGTGTCCCAGAACTTTTGGAGTTGGAGCTACAGGATGCAAACTTTTGCCTGAAGAAGCTGGCCTTAGCTTTCCTGACTGACTGCGTGTATTGGTTCCTGACTTCCCTGAACAGTTGCATATCACGGGGCTATTCGATGCTATTGCAGTCCGCCACAGGATGTTTTTGTGCTGGTCGAGGGCAGTCAGGTCTGGAGTGAACCAAGGGCTGTATCTGTTCTTGGTTCTGCATTTTTGAACGGAGCATGCTTATCCAAAATGGTGAGGAAGTTACTTTTAAAGAATGACCAGGCATCCTCAACTGACGGGATGAGGTCAATGTCCTTCCAGGATACACGGGCCAGGTCGATTAGAAAGGCCTGCTCACAGAAGTGTTTTAGGGAGCGTTTGACAGTGATGAGGGGTGGTCGTTTGACTGCAGCTCCGTGGCGGATACAGGCAATGAGGCAGTGATCGCTGAGATCCTGGTTGAAGACAGCGGAGGTATATTTGGAGGGCCAGTTGGTCAGGATGACGTCTATGAGGGTGCCCTTGTTTACAGAGTTAGGGTTGTACCTGGTGGGTTCCTTGATGATTTGCGTGAGATTGAGGGCATCTAGCTTAGATTGTAGGACTGCCGGGGTGTTAAGCATATCCCAGTTTAGGTCACCTAACAGAACAAACTCTGAAGCTAGATGGGGGGCGATCAATTCACAAATGGTGTCCAGGGCACAGCTGGGAGCTGACGGGGGTCGGTAGCAGGCGGCAACAGTGAGAGACTTGTTTCTGGAGAGAGTCATTTTCAAAATTAGTAGTTCAAACTGTTTGGGTATGGACCTGGAAAGTATGACATTACTTTGCAGGCTATCTCTGCAGTAGACTGCGACTCCGCCCCCTTTGGCAGTTCTATCTTGACGGAAGATGTTATAGTTGGGTATGGAAATCTCTGAATTTTTGGTGGCCTTCCTGAGCCAGGATTCAGACACGGCAAGGACATCAGGGTTAGCAGAGTGTGTTAAAGCAGTGAGTAAAACAAACTTAGGGAGGAGGCTTCTGATGTTGACATGCATAAAACCAAGACTTTTTCGATCACAGAAGTCAACAAATGAGGGTACCTGGGGACATGCAGGGCCTGGGTTTACCTCCACATCACCCGCGGAACAGAGAAGGAGTAGTATGAGGGTGCGGCTAAAGGCTATCAAAACTGGTCGCCTAGAGCGTTGGGGGCAGAGGATAAGAGGAGCAGGTTTCTGGGCATGGTAGAATATATTCAGGGCATAATGCGCAGACAGGGGTATGGTGGGGTGCGGGTACAGCGGAGGTAAGCCCAGGCACTGGGTGATGATGAGAGAGGTTGTATCTCTGGACATGCTGGTTGTAATGGGTGAGGTCACCGCATGTGTGGGGGGTGGGACAAAGGAGGTAACAGGGGTATGCAGAGTGGATCTAGGGGCTCCATTGTGAACTAAAACAATGATAACTAACCTGAACAACAGTATACAAGGCATATTGACATTTGGGAGAGACATACAGCGAGGCATACAGTAATCACAGGTGTTGAATTGGGAAAGCTAGCTAAAAACAGTAGGCGAGGCTAATCAGCTAGCACAACAAACAGCAGGTAAAATGGCGTTCACTAGGCAACGGGGCCGACAGATAAAACAAACAAGCAGAATGGGGTACCGTGATTAATGGACAGTCCAGCGTGCGTCAGCTATGTGGCCAAGAGATCAGTGTCCAGGGGGCAGCGGTGGATGGGCAGGGAAGCTGGGCTGGCGAGTGTTATCCAGGTTTTTTTTTTTTTAAACTAACAATGACTAAATAGCTTGTAGCTAGTTAGCTGGTTAGCGTCTGGAGGTTCTTGAGTGTGTCATAAAAATAAAATAAAAATTAAAAGTGATAGCGAATCCGTATCACAGTGGGTGAGGCAGGTTTCCGGAAGGTATAAACAAATAAAAATCAAAGAGAGATGGAAAGTAAATGGGTTCAGAAGTGTTTGGGATGAGGTGAGTCAGATGGTTAGCAGGCCTGTGCTAACAAGCTAACAGTTCGTAGGCCCGGGCTAGACAAGCTAGCCGTTAGCAGGCCGAATTAGCAAGTAGGGAGATAGCGAGGGCTAGAGAGCTAACCTTTGGGGGACGTCGCGATGGGGTGAGTCTGTTTATTCCTCTTCTTGCGGTGACATCGACAGACC
>NW_026283376.1:60000-63123 GCF_023373465.1 Oncorhynchus keta | reverse complement strand
TCTGTCTGGAGTGACAGGAGGACAGAGTTTGTTTTAGTCTGTCTGGAGTGACAGGAGGACAGAGTTTGTTTTAGTCTGTCTGGAGTGACAGGAGGACAGAGTTTGTTTTAGTCTGTCTGGAGTGACAGGAGGACAGAGTTTGTTTTAGTCTGCCTGGAGTGACAGGAGGACAGAGTTTGTTTTAGTCTGTCTGGAGTGACAGGAGGACAGAGTTTGTTTTAGTCTGTCTGGAGGAGGACAGTTTGTTTAGTTGCTGGGGACAGGAGGACAGAGTTTGTTTTAGTCTGTCTGGAGTGACAGGAGGACAGAGTTTGTTTTAGTCTGTCTGGAGTGACAGGAGGACAGAGTTTGTTTTAGTCTGTCTGGAGTGACAGGAGGACAGAGTTTGTTTTAGTCTGTCTGGAGTGACAGGAGGACAGAGTTTGTTTTAGTCTGTCTGGAGTGACAGGAGGACAGAGTTTGTTTTAGTCTGTCTGGAGTGACAGGAGGACAGAGTTTTGTTTTTTGAGATTTTTTTATTTATTGGTTCCATTGCAACAGGCAGCTCAATCAAACACCGATACAGTATTTGGTACAACCAGTAACCCAGCATATCTCTGTCTGTTTGTATGTCTACTGGGGAGAATGTCATGTTGTTGTTCTAACATATACTCCTTGTGTATTCCAGGTCTCCAAGAAGGACTTTGATGGATTCAAGAAGCTGTTCCACAGGTTTCTGCAGGTGAAGGGGCCATCGGTGGACTGGCCCAAGATACACAGACCTCCAGAAGACTCAGTAAGGCGCAAAGAAAAACCCTGTGTGTGTGTGTGTGTGTTTGTGTTTGTGTGTGTATCTGTGTGTGTGTGTGTGTGTGTGTGTGTGTGTGTGTAGTGTGTGTGTGTGTGTAGTGTGTGTGTGTGTGTGTGTGTGTAGTGTGTGTGTGTGTTTGTGTGTGTATCTGTGTGTGTGTTTGTGTGTGTATCTGTGTGTGTGTGTGTGTACACTGTACATTGTGCGTGTATCTGTTAGCTCATCAGTGATCCAGTAATATGGTGTGATGAAGTGGACTCTCTCAGGCAGATGGGAACAGTGGAGGCCAGGGGAGAGCTCACACGGTGAGGCCAGCTTTGGGGTCTCTTCCTCTGGGCATGCAGCCAGCTGGCTCCCCCTGTCTCTGCTAGAGCTCCAGGGCTCCCTTCACAACCCTCAAGCTTTCTCTCAGAGCTGACTGGGCCCAGAAACAGAGACCTGGAGAAGAAAGAGAGAGACCTGGGGAAGAAGAGAGAGAGACCTGGGGAAGAAGAGAGAGAGACCTGGGGAAGAAGAGGAGAGACCTGGGGAAGAAAGAGAGAGAGAGAGATTCTAGGGAAGAGAGAGAGAGAGACCACAGGGGAAGAGAGAGAGAGAGACCTGGGGAAGAGAGAGAGACCTGGGGAAGAGAGAGAGAGAGACCTGGGGAAGAGAACCTGGGGAAGAGAGAGACCTGGGGAAGAAAGAGAGAGACCTGGGGAAGAAAGTGAGAGACCTGGGGAAGAGAGAGACCTGGGGAAGAGAGAGAAACAGAGACCTGGGAAGAAAGAGAGAGAGACCTTGGGAAGAGAGAAACGAAGCCTGGGGAAGAAAGAGAGAGAGAAAGAGACAGAAGGAGAGAGACAGAATAGAGTGAGAGACGTAATAGAGAGACAGAGACAGAAGGAGAGAGAGACAGAGACAGAAGGAGAGAGACAGAGGGAGAGAGAGAGACAGAATAGAGAGAGACAGAATAGAGAGAGAGACAAGAATAGAGAGGGGACAGAATAGAAGACAGAATAGAGAGAGAGACAGAGACAGGAAGACAGAATAGAGAGAGACAGAATGAGAGAGATACAGAATAGAGAGGACAGAATAGAGACAGAATAGAAGAGGAGACAGAATAGAGAGAGACAGAGACAGAAGTAGAAGAGAGAGACAGAATAGAAAGAGAAGAGAGACAGAATAGAGAGAGAGCCAGAATAGAGAGGGACATAATAGAGAGACAGAATAGAGAGAGACAGAATAGAGAGAGACAGAATAGAACAGAATAGAGAGACAGAAGGAGAGAACAGAGACCAGGAAAGAAATAGAGACAAGATAGAAGACAGAATAGAGACAGGGAGAGAGAAACAGAGACCGAAGGAGAGAGAGACAGAATAGAGAGAGGGATGTCTCATTTTGTTTTGTGGATAGGGAAAGAAATAGAGACAGAATAGAGAGAGGGACAGAATAGAGAGAGGAGAGAAGGGACAGCATAGAGAGGAGGACAGAATAGAGAGGGACAGCATAGAGAGAGGGACAGCATAGAGAGAGAGGACAGCATAGAGGACAGCATAGAGAGAGGGACAGCATAGTCTCACAGAATTTTCATTAGGTTTTGTGGATAGGGAAAGAAATAGAGACAGAATAGAGAGAGGGACAGGACAGAATAGAGAGAGGGACAGACTAGAGAGAGAGGACAGAATAGAGAGAGGACAGACTAGATAGAGGACAGAATAGAGAGAGGGACAGACTAGACAGGGACAGAATAGAGAGAGAGGGACAGACTAGAGAGAGGGACAGAAGGAGAGAGACAGAATAGAGACAGAAGAAACAGACACCGAAGGAGAGAGAGAGAGAGACAGAATAGAGAGGGATGTCTCATTTTTGTTTTGTGGATAGGGAAAGAAATAGAGACAGAATAGAGAGAGGGACAGCATAGAGAGGACAAGAATAGAGAGAGGGACAGAATAGAGAGAGGGACAGACATAGAGAGGGACAGCATAGAGAGAGGGACAGACATAGAGAGAGGGACAGCATAGAGTTTGTGGACAGAAAGAGAAAGTGACAGAATAAGAGAACCAGAATAGAGAGAGGGATGTCTCATTAGGTTTTGTGGATAGGGAAAGAAATAGAGACAGAATGTAGAGACAGAATAGAGACAGAAGGAGAGAGAAACAGAGACCCGAAGGAGGAGAGACAGAATAGAGGTGGGGGATGTCTCATTTTGTTTGGGATAGGGGAAAGAAATAGAGACAGAATAGAGAGTGAGGACAGTAGTGAGAGGGACAGAATAGAGAGGGACAGCATAGAGAGAGTGGACAGCATGAGTGTGAGAGGGACAGCATAGAGAGAGAAGGGACAGCATAGAG